>NC_141289.1:2462500-2502500 GCF_037954325.1 Fistularia commersonii | reverse complement strand
TGTGTGTGTGTGTGTTCGAATTTTTTTTTTTTTTTTTTTTTCATCCTTCCTGATAATAACTAGCAGTGACACAAACACACACACACACACACACAGACGCACACCTTTCTCTGCCAGGCTAATTAAACCAACATATCATCCATTCATCCATACATACATAAATGTGTGTGTGTGTGTGTGTTTATATATACATATATATGATTTATTGCAGACCCTGTCTAGTTGTCGTGGCGTCCGTAACTACGTGGAGCATCAGCAGCTAATTAATCGGGCGGGCAAAATAAAAGACTGGATAAATGCAGCGTGTCATTTTAACGTTTTGTTGTTATATTTTCCGCAGCTCTCTGCAGGGCGTCCGACGTGAGAGGCGTTATTTCCAGATAAAGCGCCTCTTTTTTAGATTTTTTTTTTTTTTTTATTCAGGGTTCGCGCTCGGGGTCGGTTGCAGGAGCGGACGCAACTTAAAATAATCAAATTACAACAGCAGTTTCCAGTAGTTTACTTTTAATTTAATTCATTTGGCCAACCGACAGCATGGATGCAAACATATTGACGGTAAAATATTGTCAATGAGAACTTTAAATTATACGACTCGTGTAAATCCAACATTATTCCATATGACTTTTCTGCTGAATGTATCGCTCGAGGAGGTCCAGCTTCCATTTAGTCCATATTTTTCCACCAGAAAACTCGCTAACTACTTTAGCTTCACTGCATATTTTGCGGAGCGGAACTTTCTCACTCGAAAAAGATAGAAAAAAAATTTTAATCATGACTTTTATTTGGAAACAAGAGACAGTTTTCTATTTTTTTTCCTGATATTTTGTTAAAGTACCCCCAAGTTTGTAAATTATAATTTATTAGTTTGAATTTCCTTTTTTTTTTCTGAATTTTTCAACATTTTCTCAATTTTTAATCATGACTTTTGTTTTTCTTTTTTTGGGGATAAATTCCAACAGATTTTTATTTTTCAATTTCACCATGATCAGGGGTTAGCATGTTAGCATTAGTGTGCGCTAGTTATTATTGCTATATAGCGTGTATGTGCAAAGCACAAGTACTCTCAAGGCTGTGATTGGCTGCCTGCGTGAAGTAATTGCATCATATCGTATGATGTGAAATCCATGGCACATCGTCATGGAAACCAGAGACAGTTTCCAATTTTTTTTCCAAATCTTTTCCTAAAGTAACCCCCAAGTTTGTAAATCATAATTTAATATTTTGAATTTCCCCCTTTTTTTTTTTCTTCTTAATTATACAACATTTTATCAAATTTTAATCGTGACTTTTATTTTTCTTTTTTTAGGGATAAATTCCAGCAAATTTTTATCTTTTAATTTCACCATGATAAGGGGTTAGCATGCTAGCATTAGTGTCCGCCAGTTATTATTGTTATATAGCATGTATGTGCAAAACACAAGTACTGTCAATGCTGTGATTGGCTGCCTGCGTGACGTAATTGCATCGCATCGTATGATGCGATGACCAGTACGTACTGCATACTGCATACGTATGGTTGGCTAAACCAACCATATATAATAAATATATATAGTGAATGTGATATAACCAAATTTAAAATAAAACAAGTTAAAATATAATTGAATTCAGTGAAATTCAATTTAAAAAAAAAAATATTGGCATCAAATGTGACACAACGTTACCGTTGACATGCTAAGTGTGTAATAATACAAATAGTATATGCATGTGTGTGTGTGTGTGTGTGTGTGTGTGTGTGTGTGTGATGTGCTGACGTTTCCTACCCCTTCGGCGGCGTGCGGTGAAGAGACAACTTGGAGTGCCTCGTCGGCATGGAAACCTGATGAGGAGATAAAGGAGGTTAAAATCACAAGATGCGGGTTTGGGATTTTTTAAAAAGAAAAAAATCGAGGCATTTGTACATTTAAAAGATTAGCCGTAGCTGCTAGCATTTTAGCCGTAGCGAAGACGGCTAGCAGTACCTTGTTTGGCTAAGCTGGATTAGGGTTGTCAGTTTCAAGAGTATGTGAGCGTGTGTGTGTGTGTGTGTGTGTGTGTGTGTGCTTGTGTGTTTGTGTGCATGCGTTAGCGCAGCTGTTAGCACTGTTAGCGCCCCACAGCCGGGTAGGACTTCCTGTGTAGAATCTCCCATTCGAGGGTGAATGTCTGCGTGACTCCGCCCCTCGGCCCCTTACGCCCGCTCCGATTGGTCCTCGTCGTGACGTGGAACCAGGAAGAAGGAACGGCTCGGCCCCTGGACTTTGTATTTGTTTGCGCGAATCCCCAACATCCAGGACAGGCTGACTTAAACGCACATGATTGTTGACCCTCCACACACACACACACACACACACACTGTCTGCTCAATAGCTTTTATGGTTATTGCTCATTGATCGCAGCGAGGGGGGGGGTTGAAGGATGCCGGCTCCCTGATTGAAGTGTTGTGTCCTCGTCGAAATCAATGGGCGAATCAGTATTCCGCTGTAGCTGCCGCTCGCTTTACTGTATTTACTAATGCGTCCGAGCCGGCGAGGGTTTCGCTGCAAAAAAACAGAATGAGAAAGTACTTAGAGACCAACAACAAATTACCTCCCGCTCCCGTTTTTTAAATGGGAAAAAAAAAAAGAGACGAGAAAAATACATCGGGGGAATCGGCTCAGGGGTTATGAAAGAGCAGGTGTTAAAATAAAAGACACAAAGGAAGTTAATTTGGAAAAATAATAGAAAAATGTTATGTTAGGGAGGATATTAGAAGGTCAAAATGAGGCAAAATTTGAATTGAGAATTTTAACCTTTGGCTAAAATTTTGAAATTAGTTTTATGTTTTTTTTTTTTCTTTTTGTTTTTTTTTTCAGGAATTGTCAGACCGTATCATTGAAACATAAATGTCTCAATTTTTTAAACGTTATTTAGTATTTATATATTTTTGTGTATTTCATTTTTTTTATATCTATGCAATGGATGGATGGATGGACCTTTGTAGCTATATTTAATTTCATTGTATTTTTTACTTTATATCATATTTCAAGAAAATGCTAGTTTGTCTCTTTGAAACAAGAAACTCATTTTCAAAAATATTATTCATTCATGTCATGTTTTTTTTTTTTTTTTTATCATATCTGTTAGGTTAAATTTTATTTTATTTTTCAAGAAAAATCCAGCCCACCTCTTTGAAACATCAATATCATTTTTTTTCAATGCTTATTTATTCATGTATCTTTTCTATTTTTTTTTTTTTTTTTGGTATATCTATTTAGTTATATTTTACTTTATTTTATTTTACTTCATTTTACAAATACATCAATTTTTTGATGACATTTGGTAATTTATTGTCTGTATTTTGTGTTACTTTATTTTATTTTTCAAGAAAAAGCCATCCCACCCCTTTGACTCACTGGACCGTGATTGTATGTCAGGCAACTGGCATACTTTAAATAAAATTACGAATGAAATAAAACACAAAATGAGATAAAACTAAATTCAAAAATGAGTTTAAATTCAATTAAATTAAGAAAAGGATAATTCGGGGGGGACAGGTCTTGAAACGGCAGCGTACCGCAGACATTCAAAGTGTGTAATAATTTGTACATGTGCATGTCAGTGGATGGGGATGTGCACATTTGTGTGTGTGTGTGTGTGTATGTATGTGTGTGTGTCTGTGTGTGTGTGTGTGAATGTAATTACTCTGGGCTGGACGGCTTGGAAATAAATCCATTAATGGGAAACAAAGTGAGGCTCCTCTTGAAAAACTCATTGAGAAGGAGTCCGTCTGTCGCCGTCGCCGGTTGCCATCGGTTACCAACGGCGGCCGATGGAGGCCGTCGGGGTATCGGGGTGCCCGTCAAACAAAGATGGCGGCGCAACCCTTTCCAGTTCTGCGGCGGCGAAACCGTCTCTGTTTACTCAGCGCAACCCGTTGTTTTTATTTTTCTTTTTTTTTTTTTAATGCCTCATAAAACAAGGGGTATCACATTCGCGGCTGCTCCCCCCCCCCCCCCCGGATCAACCCGGCCTCGTGCACGCCGCCGCCCCAATCAACCCCGGGGGCAGCGGCGGCGGCGGCGGCGAGCGCGAGAGCGGGTATTATATTCCCCGTCCTGCCTTTTTGCAAAAATAAACACAGCGGCTAACCGCTGATTGTAGCCGGTCCAGAGCCGCTCCTCCCATTATGTCAGCGCTCAGAGACACGGCCCGCTGATTGCTAAGGGGGGGGGGCATGTTGCCATGGTAACGGGGGGGGGGGGCCTCGACGACCAATGGGTTAAGGAGGGGCAGTTAAGACCCCCCGCCTGTCTGATAACACCTGTCTGGGACGGCGGATGAGCTAACGCTAATGTTAACACGGGAGCTAACATAGCATGGGCAGAGCTAGGTTCTGTGTTTTGCTAACAATTTGAAATATATCTTGCTTTTAAAAGGGAGTGCATGAATGAATGAATGAATATAACAATATGTAACATTTTAAGCATTAGCAGTCCAATGACAACTTTCCTTCTGTTCCAACAACAGTTTTGATTGGCTATAGCATTTCTGCGTTCATGAGTGAAGGATCAGTAATAGAGAATGAATGGATGAATGAGTGAATAGAATCACAACATTTAAACATCAGCAATCTAGCGTGAGCCAACGCTAACGCTAACATGGTAGCTAACTTGGCATCGGCAAAAAAGGTTTTGTGGTTTGCTAACAATTTGAAATATAACCTTTCTTTTAAAAGCGAGTGGATGAATGAATGAATGAATGAGTGAATGAATGAATAGAATTACAACATTTAAACATCAGCTATCCAGCGTGAGCCAACGCTAATGCTAACATGGAGTTAACATAGCATCAGCATCGGCAAAGCCAGCTTTTGTGTTTTGCTAACAATTTGAATTAAGCCTTGCTTTTAAAAGCGAGTGAATGAACGAATGAATGAATGAATATAACAATATGTAACATTTTAAGCATTAGCAGTCCAATGACAACCCTCCATCTGGTCCAACAACAGTTTGATTGTCTCCAGCATTCCTGCGTTCATGAGTGCAAAATAAAAAGTAGAGAATGAATGAATGAATGAATAAATAGAATTGCAACATTTAAACATCAGCAACCAGCGTGACCCAACGCTAATGCTAACATGCAAGCTAACTTGGCATCGGCAAACTAGGTTTTGTTTTTTGCTAACAATTTGAAATACAACCTTGCATTTAAAAGCGAGTGAATGAATGAATGAATGAATGAATGAATGAATGAATGAATGAAATTACAACATTTAAACATAAGCTGTCCAGCGTGACCCAATGCTGACGCTAATATGGGAGCTAACATAGCATCAGCACAGCTAGGTTTTATGTTTTGCTAACAATATTAAATATAACCTTGCTTTTAAAAAGCGAGTGAATGAATGAATGAATGAATGAATATAACAATATAAAACATTTAAACATTAGCAATCCAATGACAACCCTCCTTGTCCAACAACAGTTTTGATTGGCTCCAGCATTCCTGCGTTCATGAGTGCAAAATAAAAAGTAGAGAATGAATGAATGAATGAATAAATAGAATTGCAACATTTAAACATCAGCAACCAGCGTGACCCAACGCTAATGCTAACATGCAAGCTAACTTGGCATCGGCAAACTAGGTTTTGTTTTTTGCTAACAATTTGAAATACAACCTTGCATTTAAAAGCGAGTGAATGAATGAATGAATGAATGAATGAATGAATGAATGAATGAAATTACAACATTTAAACATAAGCTATCCAGCGTGACCCAATGCTGACGCTAATATGGGAGCTAACATAGCATCAGCACAGCTAGGTTTTATGTTTTGCTAACAATATTAAATATAACCTTGCTTTTAAAAAGCGAGTGAATGAATGAATGAATGAATGAATATAACAATATAAAACATTTAAACATTAGCAATCCAATGACAACCCTCCTTCTTGTCCAACAACAGTTTTGATTGGCTCCAGCATTCCTGCGTTCATGAGCACAGGATAAAAAGTAGAAAATGAATAAATGAATGTAATTCTAATGTCGCCGTCAAGGGTTCAGTCGCGAGCGCTGAAGAACGGCGGCCGTTTCCGCGATTCATCGCCACAAACCTTTGCTTAAATATTCTTTTATCGCACTTTTGAAAAAAAGGCCTTTATGTCCCAACGCAAATCCGTCTTAACCGAGCCGTTTTTTTTTTTTTTTTAATTCTTTTTATTCTATTTTTTTTTTTCCTCCCCCTGGGCCTCGGAAGAACGCCCTGCCAGTTCTATCGTGTTTTCGATCTTTTATTATTCACGTCGCCACAAAAAGAGGGTGGAATGCTAAAGTAGGGCCATTTTCGTAGCTATTTTTTTTTTTTTTTTTTTTGTCATAATTTCTGATTTCTTCGGGGATATTTCTGTATTTATTTATTTACATTTAAAATATTTCTGTATTTATTTATTTTTATTTGAAAAAAATATTAAGGCACCAGGGGCATCTCCCACTCGAACCGCTCATCCTTTCACATACAAAGATAAAAGGAAAAGGAAAAAGGAAATAAACAGATAAATAGTTGGATAAATACATTGATTGATAAAGATTTATAGAAAAATGAATAAATAAATTGTGCATAGAAAAAAAAAAAACATATATATATATAGGCTTGAAAAGGATTAAAAAGGGTTAAAAAATATCTCTCTCTTTATATATAGATATTTTTCAACCCTATTTATATATATATATGATAAACAAGCAGATAAATATATGGTTGGATAAAAGCATCAAAAGATGTAAAAATCAAGGAATAAATAATTTGTACATACATTAATATATAGAAATAAACAAGTGAATGAACAGTTAAATAAATAATTGGATTAATAAATTAAAAGATGTAAAGAACAGTGAATAAATAAATAATACATAGATTTTATGTATCTATATATATGAAATATACAAGTAAATAAAATATACACAAAATTAACAAGTCAGTAAGCAGTTAAATAAATGGTTGTATAAATACATTAATAGATGTCAAGATGTAAAGAACAATGAATGAATAAATAATACTTCGATAAATACAAAAATGATTAAATATAAATATATTTATGAATATATCTGAAGTGCATTTTGCTTCCAGCGCCGACGGTTTTACTGAACCAACAATCCGTGCGGTCATCAGTTGAATCCTTAATGATCGGCTCCGCCCTTTGAAACCCAGAGGCTAAATCTATTTACTGGAAAGAAAAAAAAAGGGAAAAAAGAAACTTGTTCCTCTCATTTTTTAGGCGTAAATATTTGTAGATGCCTCGGATCCTTCGGGGTCCCGGTTCTCTGGTTGGTGTCCTAGTCTTTTAGATGGTTTCCCGGTCCTTAGGATACTTTCCTGGTCTTCTGGTCGGTGTCCTGGTTCTTCAGATAGTGTCCAGGTCCTTGGAGTAGTGTCCTTTTGGTGTTACTTTGGTCAACTGATGTCCTGGTCGATCTGGTATCCTGGTCTCCCAGGTGGTTTCCTGGTCCTTTGATAGGTGTCCTGGTTCTCCGGATAGTGTCCTGGTACTTGGGTTGGTGTCCTTGACCTTTGGGTAGTGTCCTGGTCCTTCAGATGGTGCCCTGGTTCTTCAGATAGTGTCCATGTCCTTGGAGTAGTGTCCTTTTGGTGTTACTTTGGTCCTTTGGGTAGTGTCCTGGTCTCTGGGCTGGTGTCCTGATCCTTCAGATGGTGATCTGGTTCTCTTTTGGAGTCCTGGACCATTGAGCTGTATCCTGGTCTTTTGGCTGGTGCCCTGATCGTTCAACTGATGTCCTGGTCGATCTGGTTTCCTGGTCCCCCAGGTGGTTTTAGGTCTTTTTGTAGGTGTCCTGGTTCTCCAGATGGTGTCCTGGTACTTGGGTTGGTGTCCTGGACCTTTGGATAGTGTCCCAGTCCTTTTGGTGGTATCCTGGTCCTTTGGTAGGGTCCTGGTCTCTGCGCTGGTGTCCTGATCCTTCAGTTGGTGTCCTGGTCCGCCATGTGGAGTCCTGGGTCTTTGATTAGGGCCCTGGTTCTCCGGAAGTTTCCTGGGGCTACGACTTGTGTTCTAGTCCTTTTGGTGGTACTTTGGTCCTTTGGGTAGTGTCCCGGTCTCTGCGCTGGTATCCTGATCCTTCAGATGGTGATCTGGTCCTCCATGTGGAGTCCTGATCCATTGAGGTATCCTGGTTCTTCGGATAGTGTCCTGGTCTTTGGGCTGGTGCCCTAATCGTTCAACTGATGTCCTGGTCGATCTGGTTTCCTGGTCTTCTAGGTGGTTTCCTGGTCCTTTAATTGGTGTCCTGGTTCTCCAGATAGTGTCCTGGTACTTGGGTTGGTGTCCTGGTCCTTGAAATAGTGTCCCAGCCTTTTTGGTGGTATCCTTGGCCTTTGCTTAGTGTCCTGATCCTTCAGATGGTGATCTGGTCCTCCATGTGGAGTCCTGGTCCATTGAGGTATCCTGGTTCTTCAGTTGGGGCCTGGTCCTTGGGATAGTGTCCTGGTCGTTGGGCTGGTGCCCTGATGGTTCAGCTGATGTCCTGGTTGATCTGGTTTCCTGGTCCTCCAGGTGTGGTTCTGGTCCTCCAGGTTGTTTTCCCAGTCCTTTTTTGGTGTCCTGGTTCTCCAGATAGTATCCTGGTACTTGGGTCGGTATCCTTTTCCCTTGGGTAGTGTCCTGGCCTCTGCGCTGGTGTCCTGATCCTTCAGATGGTGTCCTGGTCCTCCATGTGGAGTCCTGGGCCTTTGATTGGGACCCTGGTTCTCCGAAAGTTTCCTGGGCCTACGGGTTGTGTCCTAGTCCTTCTGGTGGTATCCTGGTCCTTTGGGTCGTGTCCAGGTCCTTCAGGTAGTGTCCTGATCCTTCATACGTTGACCTGGTCCTTCAGGCCGTGTCCTGGTCCTCGGGGGCGGAGCGAGCTTTCATCAGAAGCCCATTAGATCCGGTCGGCGGGCGAGACGGGAGCGATTCCTTTCCAATCTGAGCGGCTAAAGAGCCGTGACCAATGAGGGGGCTTGAAATTAAACCGCCACTCAAGGCGCTTAATTGGCGTCCATTAATGTCGCGTGTCACCGGCGGCTTTGTCTCGCTCCTCTTCCTCGCCATCTTCCTCCTGGCGAAGTGTCTTCTTCTTCTTCCTGTTTCTTTCCAAACACACTGACCTTCCTTGCGTTAGCTTGCGCAAGGGAGGTTAGCGCAAGATTCTGGCTTCTAAATTCCCCCGGGTTCCTTCTAAGTTGGTTCTCCGTGTTCTCCGTCTTCCTCCCGAAGTTCCAGATCAGCGGTCGGAACCCTTGATTTACAGTCGGGAGGTTCTGGGTTCTGGTGTTCCTCAAGGTTCCTGGGTTCTAAGCTGCTCTTCTATTGGGTTCTACGTCCTCCTCCCGTAAGGTCAGAGTTCAACGCGCTGGATTAGATGATGTCATTCATACTCACGCTTTCCCTATTTTTAATTTGTGAATTCATTCATCCATTCATTTTTAATTGACATGAAACCCACTTCAAATCAAAAAATATATATATAAATTTAGCTTCCGCAAGAAATGACTGGAATGAATAATAATAGCGATAATAATTTAAAAGAATGATGTAATTTTGATAATAATATTAATAATATAATAGCTATGATAACAATCATAACTGTAATAATAATTACAACAATGAAAATCATAATTATTGCTGTTGTTGACGTGATTAATAACAATAGTACGATCAATATAAACATATATTAATAATAATAGAAAGAATACTTCTCATAGTTATTAATGGGTTTCTATCTATTTTATCATTTATTATTTTTTATTATATTTCTAATTTTATTATTATTATTATTTAATTGTTATTATTATTTATTCTATTTTTTTTTTAAATAATTCTATTAATTTTATTATAAATTATTATCATTAAGATTGTTTTATTATTATAAAAGATGTTTGAAAACCTCCCACCCAAATATTTGTATGTTGACAAACAAATCCGCAAATTTAATTTGAGCAAAAAATATTTGAAAAATATTTCGGATAAATCCGTTCGGTCTGAAGGGGCGATGATGTCACTTCCTGCGGAGCCTTGTCTCGCCGCTTTGCGCTTTTTTCTCGAGTCATCAGGAGGTCGAGCGCGCCGCATCCGTCACGCCGTCCGGCGGTAATATGGGATGGGAAATCGCCGTGGCGACAGATGAGACCGCGCCACTTCTCCGGGGCGGGCGGCGTGGAAATGGCGGCCCCCGCTAAACGCCGTGTCATGAGGTTTCACGCGGCGCCCCGGCCCTTAGGCCGCCTTATCTCGCTCATCAGGCCGACGTCGCCGTCGCCATCCCATCCGGTTGCCACGACGATACCGATTAGCCTCGGCGGTACAGCCCAATGTGCTTTGATCCCGTGTGTGTGTGTGTGTGTGTGTGTGTGTGTGTGTGTGTTAACCCCTCGCCGTCAGATGGAATCTTTTGGCGAAACGAATCCGACCCCGGTTTCTTGGCGGGCGCGATGGGCGATGGGAATTGATTCCCGAACGATTATTGGAAATTGATTAATAGCGCATTCTCCGACGTGGCCTTCAAAAGTAATTGTCTGTGGTTTATTACATGGTAATAGGTTTATGACATAGTAATAAATGCTTTATTACAGCTTTGAACGCCTGCACGGGGTTTGACTTGCCGCAATAACGGGAGATTTCATTAAGATACTGCAGCTGAGGATACATTTATTTTTTAAAATAACAATAATAAGAAGAAAATAATATATAGTAGTAATAATAACGCATTCATTACAACTTGCTTTTCCATCATCGGAGCTGCATAAACAAGAACAGAGCTGTTGTAAGAAAAATATACTTTTTTTTTTTTTTTTCAAAACCTTTTTCGCTTAAAAAAAAAGCAAAAAGCGGCGTCATATTCGAAAATGCGTACTAACCGCGTTATATCGCTCCTTTTTAGCGGCTCGGAAATCTGCCCGCTCAGCCAATTTTCCCGTGAGCTCATAGTTTTTTTACCGTCAGGTGGAGCCGACGAATCGGGTTTCACGAGGGTCGCCGGGGCAACGCCTGCCGCTTGTAATCCCCCGCCGCCGGTATGAAAACGGGCGGCGCCGGACGACCTCCGCGGGAAAAACGCAACGGTAGCTTTGCCCTGTAGTTGTAATTACACATCTGAGGTCAGGGGTCAGAGGTCGCTTGTTAGCCGCCGCTACATTGTATCGCTAATGGCGGTGCGGCTGCTTAAGGGTCCCGCAGGGAGTATCCGCGTGGGGGTCGCCTTTCACGAGGAGCTGGCGGCGCCGTGGACGCAGATGTCCCGCCCCCCTCTTCACGCCCCGTCACCGCCCGGTGACTCCGAGGAATCCGGTGCTTTCCGAAGTTCGGGTTCTTGTAAAAAGCCCGTCTGGGGCGCTTTTTGTTCGGGAAAGTGGGTCCAGGTGCGGACCCCGTTTCAATGCCCGAAAGGCTACCGCCAGGTTAGCAGGGGCTTAGAACACCATTTGCTTCTTCATTTGTTCAATCATTCATTAGCTATGCTACTTATTCTGGACTCGGGGTTGCAGGGGTTTTGGGGGGGCGGAGCCTATTCTAGCGGTGATAAGGCTAAAGGCGAGTTCAGGCTTGACATGTTGATCACAGGGCCTCACATAGACATACAAGCATTCACCCTCTCATTTGCATGTTTTATAGAGACATGCAACAGTTCACTCTCTCACATCATCTATGAGCATACAACTCTTGACCCTCTCATTGGCACATTGTATAGCTCTTCACCCTATCAGGTCGTCTAGGAGCATACAACTCTTGACCCTCTCATTTAGACATCATTTAGAGACATACAAGCGTTCAGCCTCTCATTTGCAGGCTTTATAGAGACATGCAAGGGTTCACTCTCACTTCATCTATGAACATACAACTGTTGACTCTTTCTTCTTACATCATATGGAGACGTACAACCATTTCACCCTCTCACATCACATAGACATCCATTCACCCTCTCATTCAGATATCACATACAGACATACAACTTTTCACCCTCTCATTGGCAAATCATATAACTCTTCACCCTATCAGGTCGTCTAGGAGCATACAACTCTTGACCCTCTCATTTAGACATCATTTAGAGACATACCAGCATTCACCCTCTCATTCACACCTTTCTATCGAGGGCACACAGGTTATATTAGCATATTTAGTATCTCACCGTTGACCTACTCATGCCGCCATGGGACGGGCAAATTCATTAAATTACGGCAAGTGTCCGTCGTCCCATCCATCCTATCCTCACCTCCACCCACTGTCCTCCACTTCCTCCTCCACCTCCATCTACAACTGCACCCACTTCTGCTCCTCCACATTCTCCTCTACCTCTTCCTCTCTTCCACTTCCACCACCTCCATCCTCTCCTCCACCCCTATCCACGTCCATCTCCGCCCACTTCTGCTCCACCATCTTCTCCCCCACCTCCATCCTCTCTTCCACTTCCTCCTCCTCCACTTCCATCTCCACCTCAACCCTCTCCTCCTCCTTCACCTCCATCTCCATCTCTTCCCTCTTCTCCTTGTGTAAGTCTTCATCCTATCAGGTTGTCTCGGAGCATACAACTCTCGACCCTCCCATTTACACTCTCCACACTCTCCTTCACCTCCATCTCCATCTCCACCCTCTCCTCCACCTCCATCCACTCTTCCACTTCCTCCTCCTCCATTTCTATCCCCACCTCCACCCTCTCCTCCACCTCCATCCTCCACCTCCATCCTCTCTTCCACCTCCTCCTCCACCTTCTCCTCCACCTTCTCCACCTCAACCTCCATCTCCATCTTCACCCTCTCCTCCACCTCATACACCTCCACCTACACCTTCTTCTCCACCTCCGTCCTCTCGTCCACCTCCTCCTCCTCCACCTTCATATCCACCTCCATCCTCTCCTTGTATAACTTCTTCACCCTATCAGGTTCTCTGGGAGCATACAACTCTTGACCCTCCCATTTACACTCTCCACACTCTCCTTCACCTCCATCTCCACCTCCACCCTCACCTCCACCTCCATTCCCCTCCACCTACACCTTCTTCTCCACCTCCATCCTCTCCTCCGATTCCTCCTCCTCCACTTCCGTCTCCACCTCTCCTTGTATAACTCTTCACCCTATCAGGTTGTCTCGGAGCATACAACTCTTGACCCTCTCATCTACCCTCCCCACACTCTCCTTCACCTCCATCTCCACCTTCACCTGTCCTCCACTGCCTCCTCCTCAACCTCCATCTCCACCCTCTCCTCCACCTCCATCCTCTTCTTGTATAACTCTTCACCCTATCAAGTTGTCTCGGAGCATACAACTCTTGACCCTCTCATCTACCCTCCCCACGCTCTCCTTCACCTCCATCTCCACCTTCACCTGTCCTCTACTGCCTCCTCCTCAACCTCCATCTCCACCCTCTCCTCCACCTCCATCCTCTTCTTGTATAACTCTTCACCCTATCAGGTTGTCTCGGAGCATACAACTCTTGACCCTCTCATCTACCCTCCCCACGCTCTCCTTCACCTCCATCTCCACCTTCACCTGTCCTCTACTGCCTCCTCCTCAACCTCCATCTCCACCCTCTCCTCCACCTCCACCCTCTTCTTGTATAACTCTTCACCCTATCAGGTTGTCTCGGAGCATACAACTCTTGACCCTCTCATCTACCCTCCCCACACTCTCCTTCACCTCCATCTCCATCTCCACCCTCTCCTCCACCTCCATCCTCTCTTCCACTTCCTCCTCCTCTATTTCTATCCCCACCTCCACCTTCTCCTCCTTCTCCACCACCATTCTCTCCTCTAATAACAATCTCCAAATGAAATATCTCTGCTAGCGTCGCGGCCTTCCGACAGGGGGGAGGACCACACAGCGAGGACGAACCCAGTCCAAACACACTCCCGCTGTAAGGTGGAGGTGTGTGTGAGCACACTGTGTGTGTGTGTGTGTGTGTGTGTGTGTGTGTGTGTGTGGTGGGGATGACAAACGAATTACAGAAAGAAGAAAGGAGGCTATTCATAAATCAAAAAAATTGAAGTGTGTGCACGCGGACACACACACACACACACACACACACACACACACACTCCCTCATATTACTTTAATTGAAGTCAGTTAATAATTCTGGAAGTATTTTGCCGAGAGCGCGCGCCGCCCATAAATCCCCCTGTTCTGTACACACACTTAAGCTACACTTAACATTCCTTCGCTCTACTTAATCTTTCATCTTCTCATCCCCCCATCCTTCTCCACCTCCATCTCCACCTCCATCTCCACCTTCTTCTCCACCTCCATCTCCGTCCCCGCCTGTCCGTCTCCATCCGCCGTCGTTTGTTTTTTATGTTTTCTCGCCTCAAACTCCCCCTCCGTGGGTTAAAAAGGGGGCGGAGCCTGTCGCGGAGAGGCGCGGGAGGTCACATGGTGCGACGGCGTCCAATCGGAGAGGAGAGACCTCGCGGGGAGAAAATAATGAAAAATAACAAGAAGGAGAGATGGAGCGGTGCGGAGGATTTTTCGGTAATTAACGTAATTAAATTGAACCAGGTCATTAATCCTGTCGCTCCTGATTTAGTTTGTCATTTTCTCTCTTTTTTTTTTTTTTTTTTTTTTTTTTTTTAAAGCCTTGTCTTCTTTTTATATCTTTTTTAAAATTATTTTCAAATGATTTTCAACCTTCAGTGGCACGTCGTAAATTGATTAAATCATTTCTATAACCTGACAGCTTCATTTATATATTCATTCATTCATTCATTTATTCTCAAGTTATTAATTGGATTTTTGAATTGAAAGAGGAAATTAAAGATTCTGAGTGGAAAAATATAAATGAATGAATGAATTTTAAAAATCGGTCAATAAATAAATGAAATTGCAATGATTGGTGGAAATTCAGCCGCACCTCTTTACATGTAGGACACATGTTGATCACATGTTGGTCAGTTGCTCATCATATGTTGGGTCACATGTCTGTTGTATATTGGTCATGTGTTCATAAGTTGTGTAGAATAAGTTTGCTATATGTTGGTCGTGTGTTGCTGGCATGTTGCTGACATGTTGGTCACGTGTTGGTTCCATGTTGGTCATGTGTTCATCATGTGTTGGTCCTATGTTGGTTACTTGTTGGTGACCAACACATGTTGGTCACGTGTTGGTCGTTTGTTGGCCCTATGCTGATCGCGTGTCGGCTACATGTTTGTCATGTGTTGGTTGCGTGTTGGTCATGTGTTGGCCAGGTATTGTTCCTGTGTTGATTGCATGTTAATTGCATGTTGTTCAAATGTGGATCACATGTTGTTCACACGTTGATCGCATGCTGGTCCCTGGTTGGTAACCTGTTGGTTGCATGTTGCTGGCATGTTGGTCATGTGTAGGTCATGTGCTGGTCGCTTGTTGGTCACGCGATGGTTCCATGATGGTCATGTGTTGGTCATGTGTCGGTCACATGTTGGTCATGTGTTGACCGTGTGTTGGCCACGTGTTGGTCACGTGTTGGGCGCATTTTGGACATGTGTTGGCCACATGTTGGCCACGTGTTCATCATGTGTTGGTCACTTGTTGGTGACCAACACATGTTGGTCACGTGTTGACCGCGTGTTGGCCACGTGTTGATCACGTGTTGGCCACGTGTTGGTCATGTGTTGGCCGTGTGTTGGCCACATGTTGGTCACGTGTTGACCACGTGTTGGAAACGTGTTGGTCACATGTTGGCCGCATTTTGGACACGTGTTGGTCACGTGTTGGCGGCATGTAGGCCGCGTGTTGGCCACGTGTTGGTCACATATTGGTCACGTGTTGGTCGCATGTTGGCCGCGTGTTAACCGTGTGATGGCCACGTGTTTGTCATGTGCTGGTCCTATGTTGATCGCGTGTTGGCTACATGTTGACAATGTGTTGGTTGCGTGTTGGTCAGGTGTCGGGCACGTGCTGGTCGCGTGGTGATCGCATGTCGGTTGCGTGTTGCTAACACATGGATCACATGTTGGCTACATGTTGAGCCGCTGTGTGTCTCCTGTTCCAGTTTCCAGCGTTTACGTTTCCATTGAAATTCAAGTGTCGCCGTTCGTGTCCCGTATTCTTCACCGCGACCCGAACTCGGGGAAAAAAACGTGCCCGAGGAACGTCGGCGCCGTGACCTTTGGAAATTGAGGTCGCGCTCCACCCGCCGGAATGCCGCTTTATCTCCCCGCAAGGCGTTGCGCCCGCCGCGCTCCATCCAGGGCGGAGGCGGGGGTTCACGGACGATCGGTGCGCGACGCCAGATAAGGCGCCGTCCGAGCTTCATCGTCGCTCCGGACGGGGAACTTCGTTTACCAGATAAACATGAACCCCGTCGGGCGCGAACGAGATGCCGGAAAAAGCAAACACGCGATCCAAAAAGGATCGTCCTCCGTTCATCTTGTTCTGGTCCAAAAAAGGGGCGGAGCCTATGCGGGTCGGGCATCTGTCAATCACAAGGGTGCACGCCTCCATCCCGATCGCAAGATAGCGAATGAATGAATGACGTTAAAATAAAAGCTAAAATACAAGCACGCCTTCGAAGCTAACGTGCTAACGTGCTAACAAAACAACATCCGGGCGCAGGCTAACGGAGGAAAGCCGGCGTTGTTGTCGACTCCAGATCCTCTCCCGGCAGACGAGTCCCGCCGTGTTATTTTATCCTCAACTTTAATTTTCGTTTTATTTTATTTATTCTTTTCAACCACTTTCCCCCCTCGAGTCCGGGACAGTCGAGAAAATAACGGCGCGCGGGTTTATTTAGTTCGCGGCGAGAAGTGGGTCCCGCGGAGGGCTTTAAGTGGAAGGCGCCCGTGACTTATTCATCACTTCTTGACACTTTTCCTCGCAGGTGAGGAGCCTAATGCAAACGCACTCTGAGAGAAATGGCGCTCTCGGCGGCGGCGGCGGCGGCGGCAAACGCCTCGCCCCCTGCGTCAGGTTTGAAAATGGAGAAATTTATCTTTCTTTTTTTTTTTTTTCTTTTTTTTTATTTTTTTTTTTTTATACATGTCAGTGTCAGATCTCGATCGCAGATCCTTTTTCCGTTTTTTTTTTTCTTTATTTTTATTTTTTATTTTTTTGGTTGGGGTCCCGACACCTGACGTCCAAAAACATCTAACTTTTATTAATT
Organism: Fistularia commersonii; assembly: GCF_037954325.1. NCBI lineage: Eukaryota > Metazoa > Chordata > Actinopteri > Syngnathiformes > Fistulariidae > Fistularia > Fistularia commersonii. The sequence continues at coordinate 2,485,429 of NC_141289.1, read as the reverse complement.
TTTTATTTAACTTTATATCACATATTTCACGCTATAATGCGGGTTTCTGCAATGTAATTGTATTTTAATATATTTTTTTCAAGCGTTTTCTCGAGCTGCAACCAACCAGAGGATGGCGTTCAGTATCCCGGGCTCTGATTGGCTCATCATGCAGATAACTAAAGTGACCCGTGACATTTGTCACAATTTGTCTTGATAACAAACAAACTTGCGACCGTTTTTATGTGATTATTTCCATCTATTTCAAAACTTTACGACCCCTGTATAATTCACACAAACCGGCAGAGTGAGCCAATCAGAGCCCAGGATACAAGACGCCATGCTGTGGTTGGTTGACATAAAAATAATTGAAATAATAAATCAGTAAAAATACATTTAAACCCTATTCGCCTGCGTTATAGTGAAAACTGTGATGGAAAAATAGACCAAAAAGCTAAAAATCTGCGATTCATACGTTTTTGGGAGGAACCCTGTAGATATATCTATATGAAATATCAACATAAGTTAAGATATACTTTATTGATAGGTATGGAATATTATATATAATATATATAACATTATGTGTAATGTATAATATTATATAATATTATTAATATAGATTAATATCTAAATAAATATATAAATAAATATGTATAAAAATCCAAAATTAATATACAATATTAATTTGCGTATTATCCAATATAAAACTGCTAATTATGTTGAATATACTGAATATGTTAAATATTTTACCGGATGACGAAAACACGTACTTGCACACCCTCCTGGATACCATAGTGAACGCTTTAAATTTATTTTTATTTTATTTTTTTTTTTTATTATGGATTTTATGGATTTTTTTTTTTTGGATTTTATGGATTTTTTTTATGGAGACTCTCGGAGAAAACTCGGGGCGTTTTCAACCCGACTGGAAAAAAAATAAAAAATAAAAATCCCCGCGGCCACGACGGTCAGAACCGCCATAACAGCCGTGGAATGGGATTTTAAAAATCCCCGTCGCCCGGCATCTCGCCTCCACCGTTTCACATCGACGTGCGATCGCCGCACGGAGCGTTACTCGCCTCCTCGGTGTTTTGTTTGTGCGAATCATCCGTGAAAGTTTTATATTTATTTCAACCCCTGCTGCGACGCCTGACTCTCCTGCACCGTCTGCGGTATCCGGAGCTAACATGCTAACCGTCGTAGCCGCCGCGTATAAGAGCCGAGGAAGTGTTGCCATATAACATTTAAAATATTTATACAGTAAACCCTTGTTTTTCCCGGGGGTTACGTTCCAAAAAGTTAGGCAAAATCCGTGAAGTAGAAACCTTTATTTATTTTTTTTTTTACAATTATTATACAATTAAATACTCTATTATACATCCCTGCTGTCGTCCTTATGTTTTTTTCTTCCTTCTTGACGGAACGAACGGAAGATTCATTCATTCCGTAACGCCGACCTACAGCCGCATAGCTTTTAGCTTCCCTTAGCATGTCCAGAAGTTTAACTTTATCTGCGATAGATAGCATCTTCCGCTGCCTTTTGTCGGTCCAGAGCGTTTTGTCAACATCATGGGTTTTAGAGAAACTCGAAATCGCGAGAGAAAACGTTTCTACGGACGTTTGGAAACGTGGATTCATCGTCGGAGTCATTGAACTCCCAAGATCTCCTTCCGACTTTCAGCTTTTACTCTGCGATTGTGACGTTCGCCCGGCATAAGTCATCGTGACACACATCGGTTTCCTCCGAGGAACGTGATAAACGCTCGTACGGCGTTAACAAGTTTTACGACTGGACTTGCGACATGATTAAGCTCCAAAATGGACTCACGCGATGATTTCCGATGGATGATCCAGCGAAGGAAAATAAACTCCCCATCCAGTTGAATTTGCCGATCCGTCCTCGTGACAATGGTGAGTTTATTCCAAGGTAGCTTCATTCTTTCGCCGACCGCAGACACGTACCTGGTCATACAAGTCCTGCACCTCCCGCCTTTTTCCTTTTCAGGGTCTTCATAGTCTAAAAAAAAACACAAAATTAAAAGTTAGGAGCTGAATAGTGTTGTTACTTGCATCCAGCGCTAGGCTTTCTAGCCTCTGCTAATGCAAGCGTAAAACTTGCCTTGGTCCTCCACTCATGAATTGCGTTTTTTCGGTGTAGTCTGTAGGTTAGCTTGCGTAGTTAGCATACTCCGTGGCAAAGCGATGGCTGATGTTGTACGCTTTGATAAACCGCGTCGGTTTATCGGCATTTCGGGCCTACGGCCATTCGATCGGGACTTCTGTGAAAACATATTTTGTCGGTTTCGGGTTTGTCTGTACCAAACTCCATTCAAAAAAACAGCTTTTTTAGCCCAAGGCGTTAGCTAGGCATCTGGTGGAAAAGTGCCTGGAAGCCTCCATTTTTTTTTCCTTTGTTTATTTCATGACCAAACAATGATTTTGTGCCATGCGGGTTATTTCTGATGGGTCTGTTGCCATGGAGACGCGGAACCACCAGCCACTTTTAATCAATGATTGTGTTTGTTAAGCGGGTACATTTTACCCCAAATTCAATTTATCTGTACCAAACTCCATAAAAAAAAAAGCGATTTTAAGCTCAAAGCGTTAGCTAGCAGGGGAGGGCGTGAGAATACTTGATTTTTATGTTGTTTTTTTTTTTGAATGAGTAAACACACTGATTTTGTGCCGTCGGGGTTATTTCTGACAATTTTGTCGCCACGGAGACGCACATTCACAAGACACTTTTAATCCCCGAATGTATTCTGATGTATTCCACTGATCATTTTACCCCCATGTTGGTTTCAGGTCATCAATACAAAACTCCATTTAAAAAAAGGAGCTTTTTAGCTCAAGGCGTTTGCTAGCAGGCAAGAGCGTGAAAATCCTCCTTTATTATATTTTTTGTTATGACTAAACACTGATTTTGTGCCGTGCGGGTTATTTCTGACGGCTTTGTCACCACGGCGTTGCAGAACAATCCGAGTACGGAAACAGCGCTCCATTCACACACCCTCACGACCGTGAGTCAGACCAGCTGTTTTATTTTTTTTTTTTTCATCTTTTTTTTTTTTTTCTTAATCTGGTTTCACCAGGTCGGGGATTTCGGAGACCTTGAAAAAAAAAAAAAAAAAAAAAAAAATCTACATTTACGTCGGGCAGGAAACGCATGGAATTGTGTTTGTTATCCAAGGGGAGGGAGAAAAAAATATATATATATAAAAAAATAAAAAATACTGGACTCAACAGGAGCGGGACTGATTTCCCCTGTCGTCACTTTGTCACAGTCAGCTTGGGTTAGAGAATGTCAGGAAGCTGAGGAGAAGAAGGACGAGGAGGAGGACGAGGAGGAGGGTGGACGCTAAAATGAAAAGAGGGGGTGGCGAGAAGGAGGGTTAGCGCCGTGTGTCATTCTCGCCGCTATCGAGTTTATGTCACGCCACATTTCTCTGCGGTTTAGCTTGTTAGCGGCGGGCGCTAGCAGAAGGCAGGGGGGGGGGTCAAACCGCCCGAGACGCTAAACCCGTTAGCGTTCAGCTAGCGTGTTAGCCTTCAATGCTAAAGGAGGAGAGGAGTTCACGCCATTTTTTTTTTTTTTTTTTTCTCGTAATTCCGATGTTTTTGTTTTGGCCCGAAGCCTGATCCCAGCCGTCTGCACGGAGACGACCTCTCTGCATGGGTTGCTATGGTAACACCCGTGCTGTTAGCATGCTATGAGCAGACTGGCGGCGAAAGGAACTTTTTTTTTCTTCTCCTCTGACGTCCTCGGTTGATTTGCCAACGTAGCTTAGCTACGCGGTATGATGTCGGACATTTTGGGGAGTCGCTTACTCCAAATTCTCCACCAGGTTCTCCCCATGTTCTTCACCTGGTTCTCCCCATGTTCTCCACCTAGGTTCTCACACGTTCTCCACCATGTTCTCTCAATGTTCTTCTGGTTCTCCCCATGTTCTCCACCATGTTCTCTCCATGTTCTCCACCCAGGATCTCCCCATGTTCTCCACCTAGGTTCACTCCACGTTCTCCACCTAGCTTCTCATCATGTTCTCCACCTAGGTTCACTCCACGTTCTCCACCTAGGTTCTCTCCATGTTCCCCACCTAGCTTCTCATCATGTTCTCCACCTAGGTTCTCTCACGTTCTCCACCATGTTCTCTCAATGTTCTTCTGGTTCTCCCCATGTTCTCCACCTAGGTTCACTCCACGTTCTCCACCTTGGTTCACTCGATGTTCTCCACCATGTTCTCTCCACGTTCTCCACCCAGGATCTCCCCATGTTCCCAACCTATGTTCTCTCCATGTTCCCCACCTAGCTTCTCATCATGTTCTCCACCTAGGTTCTCTCCATGTTCTCCACCTAGGTTCTCTCCACGTTCTCCTTCTTCCTCCCACACTTCCAAACTGGTCAGCAGGTTTTGAAAACCAAACTATGTGAATGAGCAGATGAACAATTAATGATTGACAGCTGACACTTTGATTGACAGTTGACCATTTGATTGACAGCCGACCATTTGATTGACAGCCGACCATTTGATTGACAGCTGACCATTTGATTGACATCTCCCCCTTTGATTGACAGCAGACCCTTAAGCCCCGCCTCTCGTCCGAGCGACGGCCGCGATTGGCCCCGTCCTCCTCGCTCTCCTTTCGCCGTGACTCACAATCAAACCCGGCGCCCGTGACGAGAATCCGGTTTTTCCCGTCGCGTCCCTGAACGCCTCGCGGGCGTTTCGCCGTTTCACACCCCAAACAGGAATGCGGCGCCGGCGGAATCCGCCACGCAGAAAAGCATTTGTATAATATAAGTATTAAATAAGAATATATTTCTTCCTCCCCTCGACAGCCTCCTCTTCCTCTCGGCATTTCAGGAAAAAAAAATAAATTCAATAGCCGCCACGGTTCTCCGGTACTCCACACCAACAATGACTTAAAGTGCCGGGGGAATTAATTCCCCCTCAAATCCCATTTAATCCTTTTTTTTTTTTTTTTTTTTTTGAAAAATATCGATTGCCGATGCTTGGCCAGAGGAGGATGGAGGAGGAAGAAAAAGAAAAAGAAAAAAGAAAAAGAAAAAAAAAAAAGAGCCGCACTTTTCTAGCTGCAAGGTTAGCATCCACGATTTGTTATTTTTAATTTATATATGTGTTATTATCCTGTTATTACTATATTAACACTATGTTATTACCCTGTTCTTTCCATATAGTTTGCTTTCAAACATGCGTTAACAGTAAAACTGATGATTTTAATCTCATTATGTTACTTTTATTCCCGCTCTCTCTTCATTTAAATGCCAAATTTGGTATAAAAGCATGAATCATTTCGGGGGGAAAAAAGACGTCAATAAATGATTGAATTAATTCATTGGTATAGTTTTAAGCGCTCGAAAAATATCTGGAAGCGAACTTCCAGTGTTTTTTAATTTTTAATTTTTTTTTTTAATTTATTGTACTCACAACAAGGGGTAATCAACTCCACTGTTGATCCACAGCTTAAGGTCACGCTACATTTATTTTACCATTATTATTGTAATCGCAAGTGAAAACTATTCATGGTGCATTAAAAAAAAAGGAAAAAAATCCTTATTTATTTACAATATTTTTTTATATATTTTTTAAATTTATGTATCAATTTCTTAAATTTTTATTAATTTCTTTATTTCCACGCTGTAGATTTCAAAGAGCCTGCTGTCTATTGATGTGTGTGTGTGTGTGTGTGTGTGTGTGTGTGTGTGTTTAGGTTTTTTTTTTCTTTTTTTTGAGTTAGGAGACGACGCCTCCGTTTCACGACCCGCCGGCGGCTCGTCAAGCTGCTTTTTTTTTTTTTTTTTAAAAAAAACCTGATGATAGTTGGACCTGCAGGCGAACGGATAATTAGTGATTTTTAGGGGGATTTTACTGCAGTGTGTGTGTGTGTGTGTGTGTGCACGTGTGTGTGTAAAAATAACTCATGGAAAACAAAGTGTGCAAGTGAATCACTGCTGGATAATGGTCTCCTTAAAGATCAAAAAAGTTTCAGATCTGATTGTTGGCGACTAAATGTTAGCAAGGCAGCACAAACCTCTTAAAACAGTTATATTTATAATCATATAATTATAATTGTAATATTTTTATCTCATTCATTCATTCATATTTTTGGTGGTCAAAGGTGAGAGGCCGTCCCAGCGGTCAGATCCACACAGACGGATAATTCACACTTCATAGAGAGACAATAAAATATTCACCCTCTTTCAAAAATATTCATTCATTTATTTACATCCTATAAACGCACAACATTCATCCTTTCATGTCATAGATGCACAACTTTCATTCATTCTTTGATGTCATATAGATGCATAACATTCATCCTTTCATGTCAGATGCACAACATTCATCCTTTCATGTCACACACATGCACAAAATGTATCCTTTCATGTCAGAGATGCACAGCATTCATCCATTCTTTGATGTCATATAGACGCACAACATTCATCCTTTCATGTCAGACACATAACATTCATCTTTTCATGTGATATAGACGCACAACATTCATTCTTTCATGTCACATAGATGCACAAAATTCATCCTTTCATGTCAGACGCACAATAATCATCCTTTCATGTCATATAGATGCACAATAATAATCCTTTTTTGTCATTTAGACGCACAACATTCATCCTTTCATGTCAGACGCACAATATTCATCCATTCTTTGATGTCATATAGATGCACAACATCCTTTCATGTCGTATAGACGCACAACATTCATCCCTTCATGTCATAGATGCACAAAATGTATCCTTTCATGTAAGACGCACAACATGCATTCATTCTTTGATGTCATATAGATGCACAAATTTATCCTTTCATCAGACACACAACATTCATCCTTTCATGTCATATAGACACACAAAATGTATCCTTTCATGTAAGACGTACAACATGCATTCATTCTTTGATGTCATATAGATGCACAAATTTATCCTTTCATCAGACACACAACATTCATCCTTTCATGTCATATAGACACACAAAATGTATCCTTTCATGTAAGACGTACAACATGCATTCATTCTTTGATGTCATATAGATGCACAAATTTATCCTTTCATGTCATAAAGACGCACAACATTCATCCTTTCATGTCACATGGTGGTAATTCTGACAATATGACTTCATGTTGACGTTTATCAAATCATTCATAATGAGTTATTAAAACAGCGGCTCCTTAACAGTTCTTAAAATACGAACTAAAGTAAATAACCCTGTCACTGAACATGATTTTTGTAATAAATACTTTATTGCGCCGTAATAAGACGTCATTCACTTAACAAACTCACCTTGACGTAAAAGCGATGCTGCTCGGCAACATCCTGGCGGAGGCCCATTTGCATAAATGGCGAGCGTCAAATGTGCGGCGCGAACAATCTGGGCGGCCGAGGCTATACGACAGCTGCAGACGTGTGTGTGTGTGTGTGTGTGTGTGTGTGTGTGTGTGTGTGCTGCCGCTGCAAAACGGTTTTCTTTCAGCGGCAGAAAGTAAAAAGTTGATGGGGAACAGAGGTGCCCATTACAGTCAGAGGTAATAACAGGGTGGAGTGACGCGAGCGTCACAAAAGAGGAGGGAAAAAAACGCTTCTGGCAGGCCGAGCACAGTGTGTGTGTGTGTGTGTGTGTGTGTGTGTGTGTGTGTGTGTGTGTGTGTCTTATTTACTGCAGCAGAGATGCAAAGAAACGGGGGGATGATCGCTTGATCGGCATTTGCCTCCTGACGGACAGCGGGATTGGACATGAGGGAGGGGGCGGAGCTACCTAGCGTAGCGTAGACTAGCATAGAATCTAAACTAGCTTGTGTAGCATCTGCGCGACGATGCCCGGTTGTGTCATCAAGGGGCGAGGCTGGTTGGGTTATGAGGGAATGCGACACGTACAACAGGTGGAACCCAAAAATGTTGCCGAAGGAACCCAAATTTTTCCAAGTGGGACCCCGAACTTTTTGGCCAGAATCAAAAAATTTGCTGATAGAACCCAAAATGTTGCATTTTGAACGCAAAATTTCGCCAATAGAACCCAAATCTTACATGTAGAACCCAGAATTTTTCAGCCAGAATCAAAAATTTTGCTGATAGAACCCAAAATGTTGCATTTTGAACGCAAAATTTCGCCAATAGAACCCAAATCTTATATGTAGAACCCTGAATTTTTCAGCCAGAATCAAAAATTTTGCTGATAGAACCCTAAATGTCGCATTTGGAGGGCAAAATTTTACATGCAGTACCCTAAATGTTGTAGTAGGAACCCATAATTCTACATATAGAACCCAAAATGTTGCAGGTGGAACCCAAAATGTTTCAGCCAAAATCAAAATTCTTGCAGATAGAACCCGAAATTTCACATGTAGAACCCTAAATGTGGCAGAAGGAACAAAAATTTTTACAGGTGGAGCCCGGACTGTTTCAGCCAGAATCAAAGTTTTGCTGATAGAACCCAAAATGTTGCAAGTGGAACCCACAATTTTCCAAGTGGAACCCAAAATTTTGCAGAAGGAACGCAAAATTCTCTAGGTTTAACCCAAAATGTTTCAGCCAGAATCAAGCATTTTTGCTGAAAGAACCCAAAATATTGTAGTAGGAACCCACCATTTTACATGAAGAAGCAAAAATGTTGCATTTGGAACGCAATATTTTACATGGAGAACCCAAAATGTTGCAGAAGCAACCCAAAACTTTCCAGGTGTACCTCATTTTGTTTCAGCCAGAATCAAAAATCTTGCAAATAAACCCAAATTTTACATGTAGTACCCAAAATTTTGCTGGTGGAACGTGAAATTTCACATGTAGAACCCAAAATGTTGCATTTTGAACACAAAATTTCGCAGATAGAACTCAAATTTTACATGTAGAACCCAAAATGTTACAGAAGGAACGCAAAATTTTTTGGGTGAACCCAAAATGTTTTAGCCAGAATCAAAAATTTGGTGTTGCATTTAGAATGCAAAATTTTACTAGGGAACCCTCAATGTTGCAGGTGGAACCCACAATTTTACATGTAGAACCCAAAATCTGGCTGGTGGAACCCAGAATTTTGTGGGTGGAACCCAAAATATTTCATCCGAAATCAAAATTCTTGCAGATAGAACCCGAAGTTTCACATGTAGAACCCAAAATGTTGCAGAAGGAACCCAAAATTTTCCAGGTGGAACCCAGACTGTTTCAGCCAAAATGAAGATATTGCTGATAGAACCTGAAATTTAACATAGGGAACACAAAATTTGGCTGGTAGAACATAACATTTGCAGGTGGAACGCAAAATTTTACATCCAGTACCCTAAATGTTGCAGAAGGAACGCAAAATTCTCTAGTTCAGCCAGAATCAAAAATTTTGCCGATAGAACCCAAAATGTTTGCATTTAGAACACAAACTTTTACATGCAGAACCCCAAATGTTGTAGTTGGAACCCAAAATTTTACATGTAGAACCCAAAATGTTGCTGGTGGAACCCAGAATGTTGCATTTTGAACGCAAAATTTTGCAAAAAGAACCCAAATTTTACATGTAGAACCCAAAATGTGGCCGAAGGAACCCCAAATTTTCGAAGTGGAACCCAGAGTTTTTCAGCTAGAATCAAAAAATTTGCTGATAGAACCCAAAATGTTGCATTTTTAACGCAAAATTTTGCCAATAGAACCCAAATTTTACATGTAGAACACAGAATTTTTTCAGCCAGAATCAAAAATTTTGCTGATAGAACCCTAAATGTTGCATTTAGAGGGCAAAATTTTACATGTAGAACCCAAAATGTTGCTGGTGGAACCCAGAATGTTGCATTTTGAACGCAAAATTTCGCAAAAAGAACTCAAATTTTACATGTAGAACCCAAAATGTGGCCGAAGGAACCCCAAATTTTCAAAGTGGAACCCAGAATTTTTCAGCTAGAATCAAAAAATTTGCTGATAGAACCCAAAATGTTGTATTTTTAACGCAAAATTTTGCCAATAGAACCCAAATTTTACATGTAGAACACAGAATTTTTTCAGCCAGAATCAAAAATTTTGCTGATAGAACCAAAAAGGTTTGCATTTAGAACTCAAACTTTCACATGCAGAACCCCAAATGTTGTAGTAGGAGCCCAAAATTTTACATGTAGAACCCAAAATGTTGCTGATGGAACCCAGAATGTTGCATTTTGAACGCAAAATTTCGCAAAAAGAACCCAAATTTTACATGTAGAACCCAAAACGTGGCCGAAGGAACCCCAAATTTTCCAGGTGGAACCCAAAATTTTTCAGGCGGAATCAAAAATTTTGCTGAGCCCTAAACCCTAAATGTTGCATGTGGAACCCGAAATGTTGCAGAAGAGATTTAGTGTTCAACAGACGCAAACATCCTTTTAACACATAGAAGACGTGGAACCCAAAATCAAACCGCTCCTGTTGCCGTGACGACGTATTGAAATGAATACATCAGTCCCCGAAAATAGTCGTCGTCCTCGTAGCTCCACCCCCTGGAGGCGGCGCCGGGCGCCAACATGGCGGGAACTCGTCAATCAACCCCCCGCCCGCCCGCCCGTGCGCCCGCCCGTGCGCCATTTTAGTCGACCAATTGAAAAAAGAACTACAAATATGGAGGCGGCGTGGAGACCAAAGGGCCACCGGGGACTTTGGACACATAAATTGCAGAGGCTACCACATCCTACACACACACACACACACACACACATCCATATACAGACCAGTGTATTTCAAGAACCCTGGGAACAGAGTGTGTGTGTGTGTGTGTGTGTGTGTGTGTGTGTGTGTGTGTGTGTGTGTGTGTCCCCCTCTCCAGGAGATGTTTTCTTTTCCTCTTCTATCCTTCTGCACGTCGACGACTGATGGAATGAACTAAAAAAACTTGTTTTAAAAGTGTGTGTGAGTGTGTGTGTGTGTGTGTGTGTGTGTGTGTGTGTGTGTGTATGGAGGCGGAGCTGTAGAGAGCTGTAACGATCAAAGTCGCCATGATTGGTGGATCAGGGTGCGAACCATAACCTTAGCCAATCACGTGGACAAGCAGAATTTCTGCAAGAAAACAAGGAGATTGATTGATTGATTAATTGATTGATTGATTGATTGACTGTTTTATTCATTCATACAGTCATTCATTCATTGTTTATCCCCCCCTACCCTGGACTGGCCATATAGAGACATAAAAATTCACCCTCTCATTCACATTTATATAGAAAATTAAACATTTATCCTCTCATTTAGATCTTATATCGTGAAAAACATTCACCCTTTCACTCTCACAACATTTAAGGACATAAAAATTCCCCCGTCATTTACGCTTCGTATTGAAAAAAAATAAAAATTCACCCTGTCATTCACGCGTCATTCCATTCGGCCAATCACGCGCGAGCGTTCGCTGCCTCGGCCAATGGCATTTCGGCAAGTGGCAATTTTAAACCAATTTGTGGTATACTTTAGGTGAGGTTTATTTAATTATCCATATCTTGGGATTATTAAAATTATTCATTTACTATTTCAGCACTTTTAGTGTAATTTTAGATGGATTATAAGCATATTTAAGTTCAAGTTATTATTATTATAATTGATGTATTTATGTCTATTTTCTGGCTCTCAAAATTTTCATCTTATTCCTGCAGTCAAACATTTTTTTCTTGCGATTTGAGTTAAACTACAAGCATATTTTAAGTTATTTTTGTTTATTTTTCTTATTTATTCATCTTAACCGCACTGTCATGGGTTTGTTTTTTTTATAGATCTGTTTTTTTTTCAATTTTAAATAAATAATTCCAATATTTTAGGCAACATTTATTTCTTTATTTATCTGTTCTTTAACATTATTTCCAATGTATTGATTAATTTATTTATTCATTTGTTTTCATTCATGATTTTTTTTAGCAATTATTAGCATGTTTTAGATAAGGTTGATTTATTGTTATGTTATATCATATAAATATCTATCATTTTAAATATTTTAAATTGAAAATATTGATATTATATTATGTTAAAGAATAAACATTTCTTCACATGAAAATGTTTCACCTCTCACTCAAGAGGCTTTTTCACGTCTGATATTTTCTTATTTTCTTAATTATTATTCAGTTATAATTCATTATTTTATTCTTTTTTCAAATTTTTGTGCAACTTTTTTTCAAGAGTTTAAACAGTTTTTTCACCGTTATGGAAAAAAAAAAAAAAAAAATCAGAGCAGATTATAATTTCTTGCTCCCGATTCTGTTCGATAGATTTAAAATACCGTCCGGACTCGGCCAATAGGAAAGGGGGAAACGTGTCCGGCTGCACGCCGGCCATTATAATTCAGTTATAATTCATTATTGTTATTTTTTTTATCTATTTTTTTCAAATTTTTGTGCAACTTTTTTTCCAAGAGTTTGACATTATAAACAGTTTTTTCACCCTTATGGATTCTGTTCGATAGTTTTAAAATACCGTCCGGGCTCGGCCAATAGGAAAGGGGGAAACGTGTCCGTCGCCGAAGGGGGGCGGGGCCTGGCGCCGGACGCCGCCGACTCGACAGACTGTTATTCAATCATCGCTCGCCGTTAGCGGCGGCTCCCGCCGGCGCGCCATCTGGGCTTCAGGTGGAAATCAATTGGCGCCCGGGTTCCTCGGCGGGGAACCCGGCGGGGTCGGGATCGAACGCCCGTTTACACCCAAAATCCGGCCCTGTCAGCGTTTCCACGGCAACCTCGGCGAGTAGCAGCAACGACAGAACAGTTGATTTTCAGCCGATACGCAAAAATACTTTAAATACGCCTTTTTTTTTTTTAAAGAAAATACAGGAAATGCAGAAAAAATATAGTAAAATACAGTAAAAAAATACAGAAAAATCAAAATTTAACGCGGAAGCATCTCCGGAATTAGCGCTGTTCGCCGCTCTCCCCTGAAGAACTTCCAAAATCCCTCGGCCACGCGCCATCTCTGCTTATTTTGTGTATTTTTACGTTTTTTCTTTTTAAAATAATCATCACGAGAAAGCAATCGGTGACCCCGGAAAGAAAATGCTTTTTACATAAATTGAGCATGAATCTGTGACCGATATCGCACGTGAATATTATTGCATGAATTTATTTACTTTAAATGGGGAAAATTCATTTAAGAAAAAAAAAAAAAAATCAACATACAAACCCACTTCTGGAATAAATTACATTCATAGTGGCCCTAATGTTCATAAAGAACCACTGTATATTATTATATACAGTACATATATATATTAAACATATTTTTATAAATAAATATATAATATCATTATAGATGAATATCATTATAAATAAATATATACATTAACATATAATATATATTATTATTACAAATATATATGAATAATATACAGTATATTATAATATATTTTTAGTGTATATATTTGATATTATTGTATATTTATATTATCTCTATATCTGTTTTATATGCATGCGATTATTTTCTTGAAAATAAAATGTCCATCTATTTATTTTTATTTTTATTTTTATTTTTATTTTATACACTACAAGCCAGAAGCTGTGCTTGCACAATGACAATCAAAAATCTTGATTTTTGATCTTCTAATCCACTGGTTTTGTAACAAGACATAGTAATCTAGTATTTTTTATCAAGCAGCTTTCCAGTTATCTAACGTACTTTGCTGACCGTAACGCGCGTGATAAAAGATACGGTATAAAATTTAAAAGTTAGTAAAACTTCATTTATCTCATTCACAATAGTTTTGAGTTTGAATTCTTCTTTGTCTCTTCAACACTTGGAGATTAACTACAAAATGGAAAACCTTTGGATTAATGATTGTTGACCAGACGCCATTTTTGTAGTTTAACACTAACATCTGCAAAAAAAAACTACAAAAATGGCAGATTTCTTTTTTTTTTCACAATTCAAGGATTCTTTTTTATGCAGCTCAAGATTTTATCTTTGTCATCCGGCCAATTTTAAACACCAAATTTATTGTTTGAAATGTTGAAATAGTTTTGAGTTTGAATTCCTCTTTGTCTCTTAATAGTTTTGTCAAGTATAAGAAGTTTTAGCAAGTGTTCATCTAATTATGTGTTAGCTTTGTCAAGTAGTTGTATTGTCATGTAGCAGTTTTGTCAAGTAGCTAGCTAGTATCTACTAGTATCAGGTAGTAATCTAGTAGTTTGGCTAAGTAATCTAGTACTTTTGCAAAGTAGTTGTAATACAATCGAGTGGTTTTATTGATCAGCCGCCCAGCAATCTGTAAACGTTAGTGCAAACATTAGCCGAGCGTTAGCTTTAGCATTTGCCTATTGTTAGCGTTGTCTAGCGTTAGCTTAGAAAACTTGCGCAGAATAACCTGTAACCATGTGACCCCTCCCGACCTCAAACTCCCGGACACCCTACACACACACACACACACACACACACGCACACACACACACACACCTTGATGCCCCCACCCCCCCCCGAGGTGATTGACACAACAATGGCCGCCGCCGCCAAAACGCTGAGCCGCCAAAAATCCCAGCATTCCCACCGTCCGCGGCGGGAAGCAGGAAGTGGAGCCGAGCGTGTCATAACATCGGGGTCCCCTGCCTCACACACACACACACACACACACACACACACACACTACGATGGCTTTATAATGATCGGCGTGGAGGAACGGCCATGTTTACCTTCGTGGAAATCTACGTCACGTCGGACAGTGACAAACGACCGGCGCCCTCCGAGGAGCCACAGCCATCTTTTTTGTTGTTTTTTCACACCTAATCCCATAATACTCTAATCCGGGACGTGTGTGTGTCACACACACACACACACTCATCCCTGTGTGTTGCCTCCGTTGCCCTTTTCCAAGCCAAACAATCGCCCCATCGCCGCTCTTATCTCAAACTTCGCCGCCGCTCTTTCTTCCGCTCCCGGTGATTTTTTTTGACATTTCTATCCGTCGGACAGATAAAGCCGTCCTCTTCCTCGCCGCCGCCGCCGCCGGTTCCTCACGCCTCTTTTTTGTCCCACTGTTTCCATGGCGATGCCGTCAGAACGGCGGCGGGACGGAGTATCGACTGACGGGACGGTTGCACATTACTTAAATAGATATTATATATATACATATATACATACCCATGTGTGTGTGTGTGTGTGTGTGTGTGTGTGTGTGAGAAAGCACCCGTCATGTGACCTCCGTGATCCCGACATTTGTTTTGAAATGACTGCTCTTTTCTGTTTTGGCTGCCGTTATCGCTTTGCCTATATGGAGCTTATGGAGTTTATTATATCGTAATTTTAGTAGTACTCATTTATTTAAGTCATTTCTGTGTATTTACATGCTTTGTTTTTTATATCTTATACCTCAATTATATAGTTATGGTCAAAAAAATTGCCAGGATAAATGAATTTAAGTTAATAATTCATTTATTTTACTTTATCTTATTTCATTTGTGTTATATTTACGAAAAGCTACAAGAAATTTACTTTTATTAAATAATCTCTTTTTTGTTTTATCTTTTTTTTTGTTTGTATTTAAATTTCAAAAAAGCCACAAGAAATTACTTTCATTAAATAATCCATTTTTTTTTTGTTTTATTCTTAATTTTTATTTTTGAACAGGAGGTCCAGTACAAGTACGAGTTGATGCTTATTTACGTGCTTTATTTTCATATCTTATACTTACATAATATTGTTATTGAACAGAAAAGCCAGAAGAAGTTACTTGAAATTTAATCAAACAAATTATTGTAAATAACAATATTCATTATTTTATTTTATTTGATCGTATTTTATTTTATTGTATTTAATGTTGTCATATCTGAAACATTATCAAATTACAAAATGTATTAATAATTAAATTAAATCAGTAATTCACTAATCATTTATTGTCTACACCAATTATCATGCAGTCGGAAGAAAATGTATTGTTATTGTTATTATTACTGTTATTAGCATTATTTTTATTATTAGTGTTATTATCATTAGCATTATTGTTTTTATTATTATTTTCTTATTGATAGCAGAAGATTGAGAGAAAAAAACGGGTAGTAAAACTAATTTATTATTTGTAATTACTGCGTATTTACATGCTTTTTTTAATATTTTACATTAAAATAATAAAGTTATAATTTCTGTATCACATCATGATTACAATCATTCAGTGAAAACCTTATTCTTATTATTTTTTTATTTTTTTCATTTTTCAATTTTACTTTTATTAGGTTCTTATTTTAGTTTTATTTGTATTTTATACCATTATTTCATTTTGCAGTCGACCTCCTGATTCAAAATTAATCTGGAAATTATTAAATTATGATGCATTTAAATCTATTCAATTTGGATTATAAATCATCTTGTCCGGCCGTCTCAGGAACATCTGGAGGGGCCGTTTTTGGCCCCGAACGTCCGCTTGGACGCCGGGCGAAGTCGTTGATTGGGAGGTCAAAGGGTCGAGGTCGCCGCCGCCGCCGCCGCCTTGGAAAACGCCGTTTTTTGTTGTTTTTTTTTCATTCATTTTGTCATCATCGAAGAATTCCAGCTGTAATTAAGATCAAGGGGGGGAAAAAAAAGCGAGAGGACGTTTATTAAATAATTGTAATCGCTTTGATCGGCCCCGCTCTCGGACCGCCGGCGGCGGCGGGACGGAAAGCGTCTGGACGTGAGCCCGCGCTCGCCGTTCGTCGGGTCGCGGCGAACTCAAGGATCCCCGGAAAAAAAAAAAAAAAAAAAGACGGATGTGTAATGGGATAATGGGGTCAAAGGTCAGCGGTGACATCATCGCACTCCTGCACAGATTAAAGTGTGTGTGTGTGTGTGCGTTTGTGTGTGTGTGTGTGTGCAACATTTGCATCAAATATAGATTTCGGGCTGCAATGTGACAACGGAGGAGCTGGTCGCCATGGCGATAGACTTGTTCTGATCTTTGGATTTTTGTTTATTTCTTATTTGCTTTTCTAAATCGGCAGGTCAAATCACGAACCGTTAACCGAGATGATAATTGTGAATTAAATAGTGAACTAATTAATATGTGAATAAATAGATAAATAACTGACTAACTCAATAAATAAATAGATATAGAAATAAATATTATTTAGCATTTTTAAAATATACAAATTAATGAAGCACTACAAACAAAAAAAAATTATAGATAGATAGATAGATAGATAGATAGAAGTCTTAGCAAACATTAGCATTACATTAGCATCTATCAAATATACTAATAAATACTAAATAATAAATAACAAAACTAAATAATAATACTAAAAAAAACACAGAAGAATAAATAAATAGTCTCTCTATCTGTCAACCAAAAAATAAATAGATAAATAAATTTGGGGTGAAAGAAAAACTCAGATTAAAAAACATCCAGAAATAAAATATAAAGATAAATAGAATAAAAATGAAAGCGATATATGAAAACCATCTGAGAAAAGCAAGTTATTTTCCACAAATATTTCTCATTTTAGTCGTACAGAGGAGGCGTCAGTGATACGCCTGACATCCCATAATATTAAAAATGATGATTTTTATTATTATTATTATGATTAGTATTATTACTATCATAAGAGGGTCATTCAGCTCCACTTCCAGACAAACCCGTGTGCGTCTGCTCTTTATTTGCTTTGTCGTCTTGCAGAGCAGACACACACACACACACACACACACACACACACACACACACACACACTCGAGACAGTTTGTCTTTTACCCGACCCCCCTGAACCCTCCGCCATCTCCTCCAGGAGCCCCTGTCTGGCCCCACGTCCTGTTTGTGGAGGATGTTGCGGCTCAGGTAGGGCGGCAGCGTCGGCGGCGCTCGTTTCCGTTTATTTACACGCCGATAACGTGGGGTCAAAGGTCAAACTGGGTGTGTGTTTGCAGCTCCCGATAAATTCGGCCCGGAATCCGGAGGAGGACATTCTTCCGAGTCGTTCTTTCTGCAGCTTTTAGTTCAGGTTTAGAGAGTAAACGGTGCGTTCGAGTGCCGCTCGGACGTCCCGGTTGCCGTGGTTTCGCCTCGACGCGTCTCGCGTTCAGGGTCGGCGTCTCGCTTCGGTTTTCACGCCGTCGCTAAGTCGCCGGTCGCACAACCTGGTCGCCATGCCGACAAACTTGAAGCGACACGTCGTCGCGTCATGAAACTCATTTGTCCGATTTTTTCCGGAGGTCCTCGAACGCATCGCCGTATTTCCCCGTTTTCCATTCCTGTGATTGACAGGTGATCCATCCAGGCTAGGCCCCGCCTCCTGCCCCGCCTCTCATTGGCTCCGCCCCCTTTTTGCTCCGAGTGCAAGATAACAGAAAACGAACAAAGCAGGCGAAGTTAATCGGTTAAAAGATGGACTTTTCGTCAACTTTCCTAATTCCTCGACTTCCTGTCTAACCTACTTAGCGGCGGCGTGGCGTTCCCGCCGGCGGCCCGTCTTACTGGGTCGCCGCTGACAGGTAATAAGCGCAGCCACGCGGGCGGTCGGGAACCATTTAACCAGGAACTCACCTGAAATAGCTCGCGTACCTGTGGAGAATATCGGAGATAATTCGCTTCAAATCTACGGAGATTGTGTTTTCTATGAATAGTGTCACACACACACACACACACACGCGTGTCAGGTGAAGACGGACTAATTAATTAAAGAGCGTGGCGAGGAAGGGCACGGGCCGTCATCCGCCTCGATGTAGGTTAAAGCCGGCGATGACGGGCGCCAAAGATGGCGGATTTTAATATTATGATTGATAACGGATGGAAAAAAAAAGGAAGGATTTTTTTTTTTTTTTTTTTTTTTGAGTACTTATCCTGTAAGTTTGACGTTACAACATTTACATATTAATTACAATTTTTTTTTTATTAATCGAAGCATGCGGCGACCTTTGGAAATGGCATTTTGTGATTTTTTTTTTTTTTTTTAAATCGTCTGCCACCAGTGTAGTGACGCTCAAACATTTGCAGATTAACTACAAAAATAATTAGTTAAACTAATTAAAAAATTGAATCTGGCACACAGTGATTTTTTTAAAACATTTTTGTAATTAAACTATAATTTTCATGTGTCCACTTTTGTTGTTTAACTACAGAAATGCTAGATCAGATTTTTTTTATTATTAATTAAAATACGTGGCAAACTTTGGATCTTGTGTTAAGCAATTTATTTTTTTATTGATCAGATGCAATTTTTATAATTTTTTAAAGATTTTTTTTTACTTAATATAAGCTTTTGGCAACCTTTTGAGCTGACATTTAGTGATTTTTTTGTTTTTTTTTTCCAAAATCATCTACCATTTTTGTAGTTTATCTGAAAGTTTGACATTTAAACATTTTTAGATTAACTACAAAAATTTAGCAAAAATTTAAAAAATGAGTGGCGACATTGGAATTTGGCATTTAAAGATTTTAGTTTAAATCATCCAACATTTTGTAGTTTAACTGTAAGTTTGATACTTCAACATATACAGATTTACTTAAGATAGCAGATATTTTTTTGTAATTAACGAAAGCACATGGTAACCTTTATATCTGGCATGTAGTGATTTTTTTGTAGTTCATCGCCATTTTTGTAGTTTTTCCTCTAAGTTTGATACTTCAATATATGCAGAATGGCTGTTTTTTTTTTTTGTTTTTTTTTTATTAAGTGAAGAGTGTAGCGACCTTCGGATCTGGTCATTATTTCACTCATCCACCTTTTTTGTAGTTTCTCTGTAAGTTTGATGCTTTAATTCTTGAAGATAAACTACAAATGAAGGGTTATCTAAATATAGATTAAAACATGTGGAAATCTTGTATTTAGTGATTTTTTTTTCAAAACGATCTGCCATTTTTGTAGTTTATCTGCAAGTTTAAGGCTTCAACACTTGGAGATTAACTACAAAATGGAAAACCTTTGGATTAATGATTGTTGCCCAGACGCCATTTTTGTAGTTTAACACTAACATCTGCAAAAAAAACTACAAAAATGGCAGCTTTCTTTTTTATGCAGCTCAAGACTTTATCTTTGTCATCCGGCCAGTTTTAAACACCAAATTTATTGTTTGAAATGACATTTGCCGTCTTTTTTTTTTTTTTTTCAAAGGCCAAGACATTAAAAAAATTATAAAATGATTATAGCAGCAACATAACAAGACGTGGTTTTGTTTTCCGATGTTTTTCTTGTTTTTCTCCGATGTGTGTGTTCTGGACACCCCAGAACGTCCGGCCTGGCGCTCCTTCCATGTTCCTAGAGTTTGTGTGTTCGTATATGTGTGTGTGTGTGTGTGTGTATTTATTCACATGCTCACACCAGCCCCCCCCGAACACACACACTTTAAACGATCTCTATAATGAGCGGAGGCCACCGCTGCGGTTGTGTTTTTTCGCAGACCTGCCGGGTTTCCAAGCCGTGGCGGGCGAATGATGAAAGGTGGGTCCGACATACACACACAAACACCCACACACACACACACACACACACTTATGCATATATATGTATATATAAATACGGTATATGTGCGCAAGGTTAGCGTCAGGGGCGTCAGTAAGGAGTGTGTGCGAGTAAACAGGGTGTGTGTTTGTGTGAATCAAAGGCATGGTGTGTGTGTGTGTGTGTGTGTGTGTGTGTGTGTGTGTGTGTGTGTGTGTGTGTGTGTGTGTGAGTGTGTCGGGGGGGGTCAGACGGTAAGGCTTGGCTCGTCTTGGTCCCACGGCGGTTTGCTGATGTTTAGTCTCAGAGGAAAGGGGTGTGTGTGTGTGTGTGTGTGTGTGTGTGTGTGTGTGTGTGTCCGCCTTGACTTTCTAAAGAGGCAGGTGAAGCGTGTCTGCAGCCGACGCTGGGCTCCGCAGACACTTCTCCTTTGTCTGGAGAAGCGGGGGATGAAAAGCGGCTTCGCTGCTATTTGTTAAATTTAAAACGCTAATCGCTGAAAAAGTCACTTTATGGTTGTTGTTGTTGTTGTTGTTGTTGTCATGGTTACCACGTGCGCCTTACATTGAGGGGATCCCCCGCCCGGGTTTCCTTCCTATCCGGAGTCTCCGCGATTTCACAATATCCTTATTTCGAACAGAAAAATCAGGGAAAACACAAGCTAGCGTACGACTTTAGCGCTAACGTTTCTAACGTTTCTCTGTACTAGCTAGCGTACGACTTTAGCGCTAACGTTTCTAACGCTTCTCGGTTCGTGTAAATGAAAAGATGTGTGAATGGTTGTTGCCGTGGTAACCATCCCGGGGTGAACCCAGGATGAGCTACGTTTTGAACGAACCAACGAAAAGTTAGCGAACACGTAGCCGAAGAAACTCCCGCCGTTTTTGCCGGTCTGGTCCGGACCTCCACCTCCACCCGTGTCCCTCGTAGCGTGTGACGTGATGGGAACGCTAATGTGGCTAAACGTTTCCGCCCGATCCACCTCAAATCCCCATAATTGATGTTATTTCCTCCGTCGCGCAGACAACGCTAATGCAGCCAAAGCCTCCGACTTTGTGTTTTTCATTTCCTGAAATCGCCCTCCCGCCGCTGGACCTTTTCCCGGGCCGCGGCGCTTCGAAGACACTCGACTGGCAGACTTATTAATTTTTTTATTTTCTTTTTTTTTTTTTTTTTAAGTTCAAGACCAAAATTGTACTTAACCGTGTCAGAGCTGACAAGGACGAGGCTCGATCCCCTCCCGGAGAAATCGGACTCTGCAGTGCGTTCGTTTTGTGCCCCAAACTTTTCCAAAAGCAGGTGAGGTTCCTACATGTTGACAAACCTGCTAGCATGTAGCCTTCTGTAGCCTGTCTCTCACTTTGTGCTAACAAGTAGCCCTGGATGGAGCAGTGAGTCCACTGTTGTTCCTTGTACTCCAGTGTCGGTATGCTTCATGTTGCCCAGGTAACCACATCAAAGCAGTCCTGACCCCGCCCACATCCAATAGGAAGTGACTTGAAGCTCAATGTTAGCACACCTGCTAGCATGTAGCCTTCTCTGGCTTGTCGCTCGCTTTGTGCTATCAAGTAACCCCGGATGAAGCTGCAAGTCCACTTTTGTTCCATGTCGTCCAGAGTGGGTATGCTTACAGTTGCCTTGGTAACCACGTCACTGTAGCACTGACCCCGCCCACATACAACAGGAAGTGACTTGAACCTACAGCTGTTAGCACAGCTGCTAGCCTGTAGCCTTCTCTGGCTTGTCGTCATTTTGCGCTAACAAGTAGCCCCGGATTGAGCACTGAATCCACTATTGTTCCACGTGTCGCCTTGGAAACAGTGTCACAGCAGTTCTGACCCGGCCCTCATACAACAGGAAGTGACTCAAACCTACATGTTAGCACAGTTACTAGCATGTAGCCTTCTCTGGCCCGTCACTTGCTTTGTGCTCAAAAGTAGCCCTGGATAGAGCAGCCAGTCCAGTATTGGTCCATCCCCTCTGGTGTTGGTATGCTTATTGTCACCTTGGTAACCACGTCACAGCAGTCATGACCCCGCCTACATCTGACAGGAAGTGACTTGAACCTATATGTTAGCACAGCTGCTAGCCAGTAGCCTTCACTGGTATCCCCTCGCTTTGTGCTAACAAGTAGCCCCGGATGGAGCAGCGAGTCCACTACCGTTCCTTGTACTCCGGTGTTGCCTAGGGAACCGAATCACAGCAATCCTGACCCCGCCCACATCCAACAGGAAGTGACGGAAATCCACCGGTTGAATCGAGCTGCGCCGGAAGCATGTTTTGGAAATGTCGGCGGCTTCGTCTACTCAAAAACATCTAAAAGGACGCAACAGGAAGTGAGCTGACGCATCGAGGTTGGCGTGTCCACCAGGTGATAATCAGGTGATATTCAGCCCCGTTGGCATGGAAACACAGAGGTGGGGTGCTGAGAAAGCTGGAAATCCCCCCCCCCCCAAAAAACACGCCACCACCCGCCCGCCGCCTCCGGACGCCATAGCGACGCTAGCGACCGTGAACGGCCGCGGAAAACAAAAACAACCGAAAAAAATGCGGTGGATGCATTTTTTTAAAGTTCCCTGGAAACGGGCGCCGAGGCGGGGGTGCGTTCGTCACCGGCTGTCAATC
>NC_141289.1:2420000-2457500 GCF_037954325.1 Fistularia commersonii | reverse complement strand
TAATATCTAAAATTCAACCGTTCATTCATATATAATATAGTAACATTTAAAATTCACCCTCTCACATATATATAAATAGTAACATCTAAAATTCACCCATTAATTCAAATGTAATATAGTAGAATTTAAAATTCAGCCTTTCATTCATATATGATATAGTAACATCTAGAATTAACCCTTATTCACTTATAATATAGTAACATTTAAGATTCACCCTTTCATTCACATAAAAAGTAATGACATATAAAATTCACCCTTTCATTCACATATAATATAGTATCATTTAAAATTCACCCTTTCATTCATATATAAAATCGTAACGTCTAAAATTCACCCTCTCGTTCACACGTAACATAATAACACGCAAATATTTACTTCATGATACATACAACCATTCACTCTTACACCTAATATAGACAAAATATGCAAATATAGAGAAAAATAGAATAAATAGATGTTCTTCTGGCCAGCGAGGAACATCAACGTTTTGGCTGGAATAAGCTAACAGTTAGCTAACGGCTAACGGGGTTCTTAGGCATCTGTTAGTGGGCGGGGCTTATCACTTCCACCAATCGGCTATGGGTTAGCCCTGGTTCCAGTCTACTTGTCAGCGCCAGGAAGTGGAATCCGCTTAAATGATACCGATTGGAGGCGAGGAATGTGTTAATTACAGGTTATTACAGTTTCGCGACGTGACATTTCACCCTTGGTTTCCAGAAATTATACCGTGTCGGTCGACGTTCGGGAGCTCGACGGAGGGTATAATCAAGAGTCGGCATCTCGTCTCCGTCCGTCCGAACGCTGCGTCTCCATCGGAGAGCGAAGATGTGAATGAGAGGGTGAACGGTCGGACGTCCCGATACGATGTGTGAATGACGGGGTGAACGGTCCCAAAGCGAGGACTCTTTGATTGACAGGTGAATGAGTGAGTGGGGGGGGGGGGGTCAAATAATAAGAACTTTTTTCAGTTAACAGTATTTAATCTGATTACAATGATTACACTATAAGTTCAATCATTTTATACTGTTGCGTCATTCGCTAGCCGTAGCTAGCAAGTAATGCATCGCGAGCGCGGCGCTAGCATGTCGCCTGTTACGATGAACTCGTCACTTAGATGGGAATCGTGATATTTTTCTTTTAAATACTTCCGCAATCTTGTTTGCAAATTTCCTCCGGCGACCTTTGTTTCCCGCTTTTTTTTTTTTTTTTTTTTTTTTTTCCAGGGCTAGCTTGTGGTAGCTAACATTTTCAAAATAAGATCCGAAAGGTCGAATGAAAAAAAAAAAAAATTAATTTGAATGGATGAATGAGTGAAAAACAAGCTTTATCCAGAAAATACGTGTCTGAATTGACGGGAAGTTTGGAATTTAATCGTCGCCACGCTGTTTTTTTTACGTGATTTGCGCACGTGTGTGTTTGTTTGCATGCGTGTTTCAACAGATGAACGGCAACTTGTCGGGTTTACCGTTTTCTGGAAAAAAAACTTAAAATAAATAACTTCATTTTATTTAATGCCTTGAAGACTCATTTGTTTTACATTTAAGGATAATCCAGGTTACCATGGTGAACAGATGGTCCGGATACGCTAATCCGTTAGCGTACATTTGATGAGATGTGTGTGTGTGTGTGTGAGATGTAATGGAGGTGGGAATTATACAAGTTAATTAAGTGTAATTACACACTAATTCACCGTGTTACAGGTGATTTTCCACGCCGTAATCGAGCGCCGCCGCCGTCTCCTTCTCCGACAGCTGACGGAAATCCGACAATCGCGTCGCTAAATCCGATCTTTCGCCGCTTTTCGCGGTGTTTTGCCGTCGTCGCTCTTCCCCCGAGCTAAAGGACGGCGAAACGAAATCCCGCTCTTTTGTTATATCTGTGCAGAAATGGTACGTTCCTACGCTCACCAGCGTAGAAGCATCACTGGGATTTACTGGAGGCCTTGAACGCATCACGAGGAAACATCATCATCCTCCATCCAACCCCATGCGTTTGACCTTTGACCTACGGCACGATCTTTGCATATCATTGTATATACCATAAATTCCGGCATATAAGCCGCTTCTTTTTGCAAGTGCTTTGACATCTGCGGCTTTTTACAGCGATGTGACTAATTTCTTTATTTTTTTAGTTTATTTTATTTTTATTTTTATTTTTATTTTATTATTATTTATTTAATTTAATTTTTTTAACGCAACTTTCATATAGTTTTTCCTCAAAATCAATATGACTGGTACATGGACCACATATCATTATATTTATATGTGGCTAAATTTTTTTTTTTTTCTATTTATTTTATTTCTATTTTATTATTATTTATTTTATTTTTTTAACTCAACTTTTATTGAGTCTTTTCTCAAAATCAATATGACTGGTACATGGACCACATATATTTAGATTTATATGTGGCTAATTTATTTATTTTTTATTTATTTTGTTTCTATTTTATCATTATTTATTTTATTTTATTTTTTTAACTCAACTTTTATTTAGTCTTTTCTAAAAATCAATATGACTGGTACATGGACCACATATAATTAGATAAGGTGATAATGGATAAGAAAGAAGGAAATAGTAACAGGAATATCAGGGGAGAGGAAAAAAAATTAAAAACAAAAGGAGGGATTAATTACATATGTAAAAAATAGTACATATATATATATAGTAAAAATATAAATAAAAATATATGAAAAAACAATATATATATATGTACATACATATTTAAAAATAAATATATATATATACATATATATATAAATGATAAAAAATTCACTCCCCATAAATAATCTAAAAGGAAATTAAATAAAATTTAATCAAATCAAATTTTAATAATTGAATAAGTAATAAGACGTCCAGAAATGCATTTGATCAGTCGTGCTGTCAAAGAAGGAAATAAAGCTGCTGCATGTAAGTTCTGGGAAAAAAAAATCATTTGCATTATGTGACGATAGCTTTAGACGTTACCGTCATTTATTAAATTAAAAGTTTTCAAAAAACTCTTTCCTGTAAGATCTCGCTGCGTTAATATCTCATCTTTCACCAGGGACACATGGATTATTTACGTACAATTAATTTTATTTAAAATGAGTAGCCGCGGCTTATAGTCTGGAATTTTATCTCGTAACATAATATCACGGAAAATTCACTCAAACGTCTGATTTTGCCGGTAAATTTTATTTATTTTTATCACGTCAAACACACGAAGCCGAAGATAGAAGCTCCCGCCAGCGGCAGCACAATCAGCCGTTCGGGATTTTTAATTACGTCCGCCGCCTCCCGGCTCCTTTGTATCCGCCGCTTTTAATGTGAGTTTAATAGAAAATAAAAGGGGAAAAAAAAAAAAGAAAAAAAAAAAAAGGGGGAGGAGGAAGAGGAAGAAGAAGAGGAGGAGGAGGACGGAGGAAGACGGAGGCGCTCGTCCGTCGTCACGGAGCGGCGGATTAACTTTATCAGATTAATTGAGTTCCCGCCGGCGAGGTGCGAAGACCCGAACCTCCTAGATAAAGGCAATACAATAAATGTGTGTGTGTGTGTGTGTGTGTGTGTGTGTGTTGGGTTGCGCTCCATATTCGTCGCCGTCTCGGTTACCGGGGCGCATCTACTTCCCTGCATCCGCGGCGTCGACTTCCTGTTTGGTTACCACGGCGACCACATGGTCCCGATGACCTCTGACCCCGTCACACTTTGACCCCGCGTCCACGAAGCTTCCACCGGGGTGTTGGTTGCCATGGAAACGTAGAAAAAAAAAAAAGAGAAATCGTGCATTCCGGGAGGACGGAAACAGGAAGAAGATGCTTCGATGGCGGCGGCGGCGGCGGCGGCGGCGGCGGGAAATGAGAAAAAAAAAAGATTCGCCGCTTCAAGGCGGACGAATAATATCGTCTTTTTTTTTCTTCCTCTTCCTTCCCGGAGCGTCTCCGGAGCCTCGGCCCTCGGCGCGCCTTTCACATCGCCGCGTTTTCAATTATCGGCGAGCGGCGGCGGCGGCGGCGAGGGGTTGGAGGAAGGTATCTTGGTACCCGCACGCTCCGATGGCCGACGTCTTGTCGGAAAAAAAAAATTAAGATCGGTATCGGATTTATTTCCCCGGCGTCGACGCGACACCCGGAGGACGGGGAGGAACCCATCCGGCTCCGCTGCTACCGGCGGCTGCCAGCAGGGGGCGCTGTTGTGCGTTGTCACATTGTGTACAGGTAGAGTTGTGTAACGTGCATGCACTGCTGTGTACGCTTGTTGTTGTTGTTGTTGTTGTGTAGAGGGGATTTTGTGTCCCAGTTGTGTAGTGTCAGTGTTGTCCTGTTGTGTACCGTTGGTGTTGTGTAGAGGTGATTGTGTGTCCTGGTTGTCGTGTGCAGTCAGTGTTGTGTATTGTTTGGTTGTGTTCCTGTGTCGCTGTGCACAATTGCTGTTGTGTATTGTCACGTTGTGTACTGGTAGTTTTGTGTAGATTCGCTGTTGTGTGTAGTTTGTGTTGCCTAGCATTGCTGTTGTTGTTGTTGTTGTTGTTGTGTTAAGTTGCTGTTTTGTGTAGTTTGTGTTGCCCAGTGTTGTTGTTGTTGTTGTTGTTGTGTACAGTCAGCGTTGTGCGCAATTTGTGTTGCGTAGCGTTGTTATTGTGTAGAGTCGCTGTTGTGTGTATTTTGTGTTGCCTAGCCTTGTTGTTATTGTTGTTGTTGTTGTTGTTCAGAGTCTAGCATTGTTGTTGTGTACAGTCGGTGTTGTGTATTGTTTGGTTGTGTTCAGGTGATGCTGTGTTCTTGTGTTGTTGTGCACAATTGCTGTTGTGTATTGTCGCATTGTGTACTGGTAGTGTTGTGTAGAGTCGGTGTTGTGAGCAGTTTGTGTTTCCTAGCATTGTTGTTGTTGTGTGGAGTCAGTGTTGTGTGTAGTTTGCGTTGCGTAGCATTGTTGTTGTGTAGAGTCGGCATTGTGTGCAGTTTGTGTTGCTTTGCATTGTTGTTGTTGTGTAGAGTTGCTGTTTTGTGTAGTTTGTGTTGCCTAGCGTTGTTGTTGTTGTGTAGACTCAGCATTGCGTGTAGTTTGTGTTGCCTAACATTGTTATTGTTGTTGTTGTTGTTGTGTAGAGTCTAGCATTGTTGTTGTTGTTGTGTACAGTCGGTGTTGTGTACCGTTGTCGCTGCCGACTGGAGTTGTTGTGTAGCATATGCCTGCTAAATGCTAGATGCTAAAACATCAGCGCTGCTAGCATGTTATAACAAATGATAACAACGACAAGCTACTTAGCAGAAGCTCGGTTGAAGTGTTGCCTTCAGATGCCTGATGAAAACCGTCAAAATCAGCGACTCCAGATCCGCGACCAATCAGAATGGAGCTTCCCGGGCGACCTCCGCCCGACCCCCCCGTCACCCGCGGCAACGTGTCTGTATCAGATTCCAGCGCTCCTCCTTTGTTTACCGCAGACGGTGATTTGACGCTAAATACTTTTCCACGGGAGCGTCTGCAAACGCCGCGGTTTCCGACCGGTCCGGGCTGGAAATGCCGCCACCGCCGCCGCCGCCACCGCCGCCACCGCCCCGTGCAGGTGTCAGATCACCGCCACGTGACGAGATGCTAATCCGGCTACAATTAGCCCCCGGGGGCTAATAGCCTTCTTGTTGTTACAGTGATGGAGTCGTTCGTTTTAGCCTAGCACATGCTATCTGCTAGAAGGGTCACTTCTTTTTTTTATTTTATTTTTTTTATTTTCTTTATTTTTTTTCATTTATTTGCCTTTTTCATAATTAATTACATGAATATTACTTCATATTAGTGATTTTTATTTTTATTTTTTGATATTCATTATCTATTTTTAGTCATTTATGAACAACTTTTTCTAACCCAGGTCCCTAAAGCTTGACTTAAACATTAAAAGCGTAAATAAAGTAGCTTGAAATGAATACATGGATTTTTTTTAAAAGCTAAATAAACAGATAAATCATTAATGTAATAATTATTGTAACAGTCATCATAATAAATAGTTATTTATAAATAGATTAATATGTAAATTGATTGATAAAATATAAATGTAATGCAATTAAAAATTATAATTGAATATCAGCACGGATGTCTCATTGTGTATGAACATAAAAAATAAAAATGAATATAAATTTAAATACAAATAAAAGTTCATATATTTATCATTCTAAATCTAGATCTTAGTTTGTTTATTTTACTTATAAATCTAATTCTGTATTTAAGTGTGTATTAATATATACACACATTTTTTGCATGCTTATGTATTTATACTAATGCTAATTGTAGAAATACTTATACTACTAGTACTCGTCTGGTGAGATTCTTCCATTTCACCAATGATGTGAGGTCACCCTGAGGAGGTGTGTGTGTGTGTGTGTGTGTGTGTGTGTGTGTGTGTGTGTGTGTGTGTGTGTGTGTGTGTGTGTGTCCTGTAGACTAGGAGATAAGGGATCATCCACTTATTGACTGACATGTTGGTCTTGATGTCACCGTCAGTGGATGAATCCTGTCAACACTGAGCACACACACACACGCACACACACACACACACACACACACACACACACACACACACACACACACACCATTTCCTCTTCCCTGTCACCTCATACAGGAAACGAATAAAGCACAGAGGCTCTGATAGCATTCAACCTGGTAAACCTGTGTGTGTGTGTGTTTGTGTGTGTGTGTGTGTGTGTGTGTGTGTGTGTGTGTGTGCGCGTGTGTTTATCACTCCGAAACACAACTTGCGTTAAACGAAAAAGCGCCGAAATGCCGCTGAGTGACACCGGTATCGATTGGCAAATAACTATGTAATAACACGTTTTGTAATGTGTAATAACACAGTAATAACAACAACGTGATCGGTTATTACAAAACTGCGCCATTGTTATTCCAACCCGTTTACTCGTGTCGCATCCCGTTGGGTCGTTGCGTAACCGCCCGTGTTTGATTTGCGGTTGCCATGGTAACATACCCGTCATCGAACCTTGGTTGTCTTTAAAAATACATTTTGGTGACAAAAAAAAAAAAAATGAAATGACAGGAATTTATTATGATTATTATTATTGTTATAATAATAATAATTATAATTATTCATTTATCTATCTATCAGTTTTGTTTTTTTATTGTTTTTTTAAATAATAAAAAAACAACACTGTTATCATTCTATTGAAACTCAAGCTAGCACCTTTATTTGGTTTAATTCTTATTTATCTAAAATAAAGACGTTAGCGACGCCGTAACGACGAAGGCAATAAAAACATAAATTAAAAAAGAAAAAAAAGAAGAAAAGGGAAGCTCATAAGGGAGATCGATTTCGCACGCGGCGTCGGTTTCGTTAATGGCGGGGAAACGGTTTTCCATAAGTAGTTTAATCAGTAATCTGGGGGTTTATTATGTCTCTCTCTCACGGTTTATTTATTCATTTCATCCATTTATCTCCAATTACACTCCCCCTCCTCCCCATTGCATTTGCATCTCCATCCGTCCGTCTCTTTAGCATCCATGATTAGCATCCCGGGGCGTCCAGGGGTTAAACGGTTCACACTTCTTCCTGCAAAAGCACAAATATTCAGTAAGAGTCCAGAATGCAGTATAATAGAAGAGCAGTAATGCAAGTATCCAGAATATAATCTCAAAATCCCTGCCACAATGAATCACCAAAATATTTTATTAACATTTATTTATTTATTATTTGCTGATTATCAATTAATTAATTCTCACATTTAATTTCATTTTTTTTTTCTTCCACAGATATATTTCTATTTTATTTCACTTTATTTTATTTTATTTTATTTTATTTATTTATTTGCAAATGTATTAATTTTCTAATTCTAATTAATCTAATTAATCTAATTAGTCTACTTTAACTACTGTTTAAAAATGTGAGACTGAGATATACTGTAGTCGTGAAAAGCATACAATGGGGCTCCAAGAGAGGAACTATGGTATTGGATGAGGGAGTCTGGATCTGGAGGGGTGTATGTTAGACGGGTGCAGGACATGTATGCCTTTAGTGACACAAGTTCACAGAGGAGGTGCGACTACAACAGGGCGCAACTCTGAGTAACTTCTAGTTTGCAGTGGTGATGGAAAGGCTCTCCATGGACCACGATGTTTGCAGATGACCTACAGCGAGAGCAGGGAGCAGGTGGAGGAACATCTAGAGAGGTGGAGGTATGACCTGGAGAGGGGAGGAATGAAGGTTCGCGGCAAGACGGGATCCAACAGGGAGTGGAGATGAAGAAGGTGGAGGATTTCGGTCAACAGTCCGGAGCAGGGGAGAGGACGGAGAAGATGTGAAGATGTGGAGGTTTTTTTTGGGAAGTGACAAAGATGGAGAGGATCAGGAATGAGTCCATGAGAGAGTTGGCACTTGTTAGATGTTTTGGACATAAAGCCAGACTGAGATGGTTGGGTCATGGACAGAGGAGGGATAGTGGAGATATTGGTAGATGGATGCTGGAGGTCTTGGGGAAGACCAAAAAGAAGGTTTCTGGACGGAGTGAGAAGATAGGAAGGTAGTTGATGTGCTAGAAGAGGACACACAGAATAGGGTTAGAAGGAGGGGGTTCATTTGCTGCAAGGAAAAGATGAAAACGTTTAAAAGACAATTCCAGTGTCACCAAATTTTATTTTATTTTATTTTATTTTATTTTATTTTATTTTATTTTATTTTATTTTATTTTATTTTTCCAAAAAATATTATTTTGTTTTATTTTATCAACACATCTATAAGAAATATCCACACACATTATAAGAGGCATGGAAGTATTTGTTGTTTCATGTATGCAATTTAATTTAATTTAATTTAATTTAATTTAATTTTTTATTGATTTACTTAATTTTATTTTGTTTTATTTTTTCAAAAATATTTTTACCCCCCCCCCCCCCCCCCCCCCCCCTCCACACACACACACACACACACACACAAATTAGAATAGGTATGGGATTATTTGTTGCTGGATGTATTTTATTTTATTTATTGATTTATTTTATTTTATTTTAATTTTTCCAAAAATATTTCATTTGACACCCCATACAAATTGTAATTAGGTATGAAATTATTTGTTGTTGAATGTATTTAATTTAATTTTCTTATTTTTATTTTATTTTATTTTATTTCTTTTTCTTTTCTTTTATTTTATTTTATTTACAACTCCTCCCACCATTTAGCTTAAAAATACTGGCTCAACCTGTTGGTCTGTCTGGTTCTGCCCTGCCACACACACATGCACATACACACACACACACACACACACACACACACACACACACACACACACACACACACACATAAGGGACCTATTCCCTTCCATCCTTCCAAGAAAGGTGTAACTGGGATTTGAGCAAAAGTTGAGCAACTTTTGTTGTTCAGGAAGTGTGTTGATGAGAATCTCTGTGCACGTGTGTGTGTGTGTGTGTGTGTGTGTGTGTGTGTGTGTATGTGTGTGTGTAGGCAGGGAGACGACTGATTGCGCAATGCTTGTACAGTAAACACTGTTGTGTGAATGTAACAGGAGTATCAGTCCTCAGGATCTGGGAGTGTGTGTGTGTGTGTGTGTGTGTGTGTGTGTGTGTGTGTGTGTGTGTGTGTGTGCGCCCAGGCTTCCGGTGGATGGAGGGAGGAGGGAGGAAGAGAAAGAAAAAGACAGGAAAAGGAACCTGAAGTAAAGAAAGGGAAAGAAAAGAGATAAATTGGGAGAAAAGAAAAGAAAAGAAAGAAAAGGAAAAGAAGGAAAGAAAGAAAGAAGGAAAGGAAAGGAAATGAAAGGAAAGGAAAGAAGGAAAGGAAGGGAAGAAAAAAGGAAAGAAAAAAAGAAGGAAAGGAAAGGAAAGGAAAGGAAAGAAGGAAAGGAAAGAAAGAAAAAAGGAAAGAGACGTCGGAGACGAGTCGCCGTAGCAACGGGGTGTTTGTTTTTGTTTTTTTTGTCCTCCTGTCCTCACATCCCTCCATCCTTACACCCCACTGTCTGCAAAATAACAAATAATTACATAATTACATAGTAATTATATAGTAATTACTTTGTAATTACATAGTAATTGAACTCACTCGATGTGTTGCTAGCTAGAAAGTCGCTCTGAAAATCACCAGGAAGATCCATGAAAAACCTGCAAACGAACGCATGAAAATTAGCTTTATTAGCTTTATTAGCTTCATTAGCTTTATTAGCATCATTAGCTCATGGTCGAATGGCCTCGAATGGGGGACACAGTCCAAGTAGCTCCGCCCACTGAAGCTCTCCAAAGAGCCAGGGTTTTGTAGATAATGAAGGCCGATAGGGGAATAAAGGGGCAGCTATGCTATGCTATGCTATGCTACGTTACGCTAAACTGTTGACATTCAACCCACGCATTGAGGCATCAGGTGAACTTGGAGAACCTCAAGCAGGAACACGTAGAAAACTTAAGATTTCATCCACTTGGAAAACAAAACAAAAACAAAAGCGCTTCCTGTTCGGCGTCTATTTTGATTGGCCGGACCAGCCGCCACTCAAACGGTTAGCCCCGCCCCCTCGGTTGAACCAAGGCTAACTGGAAGAAGCAGAATAAAAAACAAAGGTTCTGGATAATTCCTGAATTATACGACGTGAAGCGACGAGCGCGTGACGGAAGTGTGTGTTCAAGGAAAGGAAGCCAGGAAAGGAGACGTCTCAAACTAAAATCAAGATTTCACACTCTTTACCACCCTGCATGGCCGCCACCGGGGGTTATTCCCTTTGTAATCACCACGGTAGTCACACACACACACACACACACACACACACACACACACACACAAACCTTGACGACAGATAAAAGCAGCCTGCGATGACAGCCGAGCTCCTGTCTGCCTCCGTGCCAGTTAACAAGATGCCGATGTTTTTCCCCTCAGGCGGTGTGTGTGTGTGTGTGTGTGTGTGTGTGTGTGTGTGTGTGTGTGTGTGTGTGTGCGCACATGTTCATTATCTTTAAGTGTTAGTGACTCACACAGAACCTCCCCCCCCCCCCCTCCTGTTGCACAGAA
This sequence comes from Fistularia commersonii, assembly GCF_037954325.1. Classification (NCBI taxonomy): domain Eukaryota; kingdom Metazoa; phylum Chordata; class Actinopteri; order Syngnathiformes; family Fistulariidae; genus Fistularia; species Fistularia commersonii. The sequence goes on along the minus strand of NC_141289.1, from coordinate 2,446,516 downwards.
GGAAAACTTTTGTTTTTGTGATTTGGATTTTCTGTTGTTTTTTTTTTTTTTTTGGTTGTTTTTTTTGTTTTTTCTTTTTTTGAGAAAAAAAAGACAATTTTTTTTTTTTTTTTGTAAAATAAATTAGATTTATTTAGATTGTTGGGGAGAATCAAAAAATGAAGCAATTTATTATATAATTAGACATAAATGCGCATTAGTTAAGCCCCGCCCCCTGGAATTTAAGCCCCGCCCCCTGACAATCAATGTTTTGTTTTTATTGATCGGCGTAAACAACATTAGCTCCAGGCAGGTTCGACAAGTCGCTACAAAGCAAAGAATTTCCCTGAGTATCAGTGTGTGTGTGTGTGTGTGTGTGTGTGTGTGTGTGTGTTGCCTTCAAAGGGTCCTTTGAAGGATCCTAAAGTGAGGTCGTGACCTCTTCCTTCATTCCTCTCAGATGATGCACAGAGTTATTGACTCAACTGTTAGTGCCGCTATTTATATCTGTGTGTGTGTGTGTGTGTGTGTGTGTGTGTGTGTGTGTGTGTGTGTGTGTGTGTGTGTGTGTGTGTGTGTGTGTGTGTGTGTGATTCCCCCTTCTGCCGCAGCAGGTGGTTTTTTTGAATCTTACCTTTATAGGGAAGTTTTATAATCGTTTGTTAAGGTGTCACTGTGCACACACACACGCGCGCGCACACACACACACACACGCACACACACACACATGCACGCACACACACACACAAATGCGGCTTGCATGCGGTTGCTGTGCAAACAGGACGTTCAGATTTAATCCCGGAAGACAGAAATTTAGGTCAATCCTACAATAAGAATAATCACGATAAAATTAACAAAACTCATGTGAAATATGAAAAAATATTTTTTCGAATTTTATAAATAATTTAAAAAAAAAACAAAATATGATTCATTTAAATCACAAATCTTACATCTATTTATTTTCTTTTTCTGTATCTGTTTTATTTTTTATTTTAGATGGAAAACCAAACTGATTGTTTTGCAAAAATTTAATGTTCATGTTTAATTTGTAACATAAGAAATAAACTTGAATAAATGAATAAATAGATGAATAAATAAATGAATCAATAAATCAATAGGTGAGATATCTTGTGATTTTATAACTTCAAAAAAAAATTCCCAAAAATCTTTACACACACACTCACACACCCTTTCACACATGCAAGGCTTTAGAAAGTTGTGTGTTGGCAGTGCTTGTGTGTGTGTGTGTGTGTGTGTGTGTGTGTGTGTGTGAAAAGAAAAGCTTTCCATAAGCTTGAATAAGAAAATAAAGAGTGTGTGTGTGTTTTCATATATACATAATTATATTATATGTTATATAGTTGTAACAAATATATCATATTTTGTATTCCATTCATATAATATATATTTGTAAGATATTATGTGTGCGTATCCTTATGTATATAATTATTTTAGTTTTAAATAAATGATTTTATTTTTTCTATGAACGCTAATTTGCACATTTATTTCTATTTCCTTTTATTTTTCATTTTATCCCGACATCTTCCTGACCGAAGCGATCAGAAAGTCCCGATCGCGGCGTCGTAACCTTGGTTACGACCATTTTTGGCGCCCATTTCCAATTGCACGGCGAGTGTGTGTGCATGTGTGTGTGTGTGTGTGTGTGTGTGGAGGCGACTGACGGAGCGGCGTAACCATCTGTGTGTGTCGATTCAAGATGGCAGAAGGAGCGTAGGCCCCTCCCGGCGACCCCGGCAGTGTTTTAACAGGCGTGTGTGTGTGTGTGTGTGTGTGTGTGTGTGTGTGTGTGTTTGTTTTCTCAGGCGGCGTTGTTCACGTGAGCGCACGCACGCTTCCGGCGTGAAAACAAACACCCATGGCGCCGTCCGTCAATGTGTTTCTCACCTGTCGCCGTGCAGATGGCGGGGGGTCCCAGCAGGGGGGCGGAGTTATCGCCGCCGGGGGCGGAGCTACGACGGGACGGGATCGTCCAATGAGCTTGCGGATTTCAGTGACCTGCCACCGGCGGCGCCGAAATACAGGAAATCACCGCCGCCGCTGCCATTTTTATAGGGTATATAGGGGGAACTTTAAAATCCAAGTAAATACATATAAAAAAAATTAGAAAATAGACAAAAACCAATGGATTGAAATGGATTTTCAAAATAAAAAGCTTCTTTTTGGGTTGAAATAAATGTGGGCCGAGCCCAAAAATAAATGACATTTTTATCATTTTTATATGAAAATAAATAGGAAATGAAGATGATCATTTATCATTATTATTATTTTTACCATATACAAAAAATGATAAGTTAATTTATTTTACATCTGCTCATAAATGTGACGTAAATGAATGAGAACTTGTCTAAAAACGTGTGGAAAATATTATAAAGTAAAAAATACATTTTTAAAATCTGCAATAGTTAATGAGGAATTGAGAAAAATTCTAAAAGAAGTAAATTAAAGAGTAATTTCTAAAAAGTGATGGTGGAGGATATTCATTATCTGATGGAGCAGTGAGAAATTACAAAAGAAAACAAAAAATTAATCATCCTTGAAAAATTATTTGGAAAAAATTTTTTGGGAAAAAAAAGACCAAAAATTTCAATTTGAAATTTCCAGTCAGTGATGGATGACAGTTATTGAAAATGAGGGAAACTTTACTCACAGATATATTATTATTGTTAGTATTATTATAATTCTATACAAAAAAAGAACCCCGTAATTTGTGAACGACAACTAAATTTTACAAATTAAGAGATAAATAGATAAATAAATTAATTGATTAATTAAAGAAAATACTTATTACGGTTAAGATGAATATTGCTGATCACACCGATTACTCTTGTTGTTGTTATTATTATTGTCAACAATCCCCTGATTTCAGCAAACTGAACCAAATGGATATATCAAAAATGAATGAATAAATAGATAAATGAATAAGTAAACAAATAAATGGAATAAAATAAAAAAATACAATATATAATAAAACATATTAAAAAATAAAACACAAAATAAACCAATACAAAAATACAAAATGAATTGGAAAAATACAAACATTTTTCAACACAAAATAAACAAACAGATAAATAAAAACAGAAAATCTATGCAATAATTAATATGTAAATGAATAAAAGGGTTTAAAATCTGGAATGTTGATATGATTTTGTCGATCGTGAATGAATGAAAAGAAAAACAAGGCTAGAATTGTGTGCCGAGATTGCAAATGAACCGTTTTTAGAATATAAAAACATAAAAATCAGTGAACTGTGACTGAACACAGTCGTTTATCAATCATCTCCAAATTCTCTCTTTTCCTTCGGAAAAGATTTTATTTTATAGATTATTCCACACCATTAAACACCTATTTCCTGTATTATTTATTTTTATTTTCATTTTTACGCAATTTTCAGCATTTTTACCGACCGCTCCGTCCATTAAATGGTAAGATAGAACCCATTTTCTCTTTATTTTATCACACAGGGTTTTTTTAAACCTGCCTTTTTGTTTACTTTGACACACACACACACACACACACACACACACACACACACTTGTCATCTGCGGGACGACGCCTCCCTCCTTCCTCCGAGACTTCCTTCCCCCTCCAACTGTGAGTTTTTTATGGCAGATGACGTGGGGGTGAAGGAGGAGAGACCCTAAAATTACCTTCCTACTGTGTTCCCACACTCAAAGGTCAAAGGTCATGGCTAAATGCTACCATACCTTGCGGGAATACAGTGTTTTTGTTGACATGGCAAAGGGGGCGGAGCTACCTTTTTTTTTTTTTTCTACATTTTTTTGTGTTAAAATTGGTGGAAAATGAAAACGTTACAAGGTGAAGTGGTTGTATTTTTAAACAGCGCACGCCGTTGATGCTGGCGGCGGCAGGCGGCTTAAGCCCCGCCCCCTTTTTCCCTCTAACCTCTCAAGTCAACAAGTCTGACTGCGTTTTTTTAAGTGCTTTTCCATTAAAAAAGAACTGTGCATGTGCACGTGTGCGTGCATGTGTGTTTGTATGTGTGTGTGTGTGTGTGTGTGTGTGTGCGCCAAGCTCACCCCAGCGCCGCGCATTCCTTAGCCTCTGTTAGCATTCAGTCCACATAGGTCACCACCAGCAGGCCTTTGTGTCTGGTGTGTTGGTGGACACACACACACACACACACTCACACACACACGTGCACACATAGACGCACACACTCATGGGAGTCGTGTTCAAACATCACGGAGGACAAGAAGAGATTAAAAGTCAAAAGTGACCAATTCAAAAAATCAACAATATTTTTACTATTACTATCATTACTACTATTACTATCCTTACTACCACTACTACCATTACTACTACTACTACCATTACTACTACTACTACAACTATATGTTCTACTTCTGCTTCCACTTCAGCCCAAGACACTGTAGCTGCTGCTGGTACTACTTGTACTTCAGATAAGGCAAGTACTACTACACTGGCTACTAGTACTACAACTACTACTAATAATAATTATACAGCTATGGCTAATTCCACTGCTACTACGACAAGTTACTACTGTTAGTAGTAGTAGTACCACACTACTGCTACTACTACTACTGCTACTGCCACCATAGGTATTGCTAGTACCTCTACTGCTACTCGTACTACTGCCTATGCTTAAGCATTAGCTGCTGTGACTGCTAAAGATGCTGCTCTTGCTTTAGCTAGGGCTAATTCTGCTACGACTGCAACTGCCATTGTTACTACTAGTACTACTATTACTGCTACATGTTGCTACTGATTCTACTCTTATGCCAGCTAAGGGTAATATTACCACTACAGCAACCACAACCGGGACTACCATGACGACTAGTACTACTACTAATCCAGCTATCGCTAATTTCACCGCTACAACCACAAGTTGTATGACTATTATATCTTCTAATGCTACCGCTTGTACTGCGACTATCACTTCTATGAGTGACTCTGCTCCTACGAATACTTCTACTGCTGCTAATAATACCTCTACCTCTACTGTCGTAAGTACTGCTACCACATCTACTGCTAGTCACAAGTTCATCTACTGCTAATGGCTTAGCGTTTGCTACTGTGACTGCAAATGATACCACTTGAGCTTTAGCTAGGGCTAATTCCAGTGCTACTGCAATCGCTACCATTACTACAACTTCTGCCACTACTACTACTACTACTACTACTAATAGTCCCAGCTGTGGTTAATACCACCACCAATACCACAACTACTACTACAATTACTACCTCTACTGCAAGTTAGTGCTACTAACACCCCTATTAGTGACTCTACTGACACAAATACTTCAACAGCTAATGTTGCTACTGCTACCAATTTTACTACAACTGCAACCATTACTATGACTACTAATCCAGCTATGGCTAATTCCACTGCTATAAGCACTGGTAATACCACTGTTACTACTTCTGATGCTATTTCTTCCTCTACCGCTAGTAGTTACCCATCCTATGAGTAACTGCTCCTACTAATATGCTGATACTACTACTGGTATCCTTACTACTACTACCAGTACTACTACTACTATTACTTCTACTGCTTCAACCTCACCTACTACAACATTTACAAGTACTACTCTTGCTCTTGCTATGGCTAATTCTACTACCACTGCGACAGCAGCCTTTATTACTAGTGCTACTACTGCTTGAAAAGCTATGGCTAATTCCATTGCACAACTATAAACACCATAACTACTTCTACTACTGCTAACACTACTATGTTACTGCTACTGTGTGAACTGCTGCTAACACTACTGCTAACACTCCTAAGGGGACTGACCCCCCTCCTGTAATTACAAATACTGCTACTGCTGCTACTACTGCCATTCTACTACTAATCCAGCTATAGCTAATTCCAAAAGGCTAACAAGCTCCTACAAGTACTTCTACTGCTGCTGCTTCTTCTACCGCTACTGCTGACGGTTGGAGTCACAGTTCCTAACAAAGAGTGGCCCCTTTGTTGAAACACCCGGCGCGATCCTGGTGGCCATTCTGATCTTCGGTCCTTCTGAGCATGTGCAAAGATCAGCTGTAAACCTGAAAAAGGCGGATGTGTTTCATCTACCCTTCACTCCGATGAGGCTCCCTTGTTCCTTGTTGTAGTTTCACAGAGCAAAGAACTACAAGGATGTCAGCTGCTAACTAGCACTGCTACTCCTGCTTGATCTAGGCCTTCAGGGGAGGATCATATCATGTATTCATCCAGAGGTCCAGACATACCTCTCCCCGAGTCTACTCCTGGTATCCCAAGAGGCCTCCTCCATGTAGGACATGCCCACCAGGTGAGGTGTCCTGGAGGCCATCCTGGCCACCTCACCTGGCTCCTCTGGATGCTGGAGGAGCAGCAGCTCCACTTTGAGGTTTTCTCCAATGCCAGAGCTTCTCCCTGCTTCTTTCTGCTCCCTTACCCATGAACAAGACTCATAGGTGCTTGAACTCCTACACCTGTGGTAGGATCTCGTCCCCGACTTTTTGACTTTTCTCAGGCTAAAGACCATGGAGGTGCTGATTCACCACGGTCCGGTGGTGGCTTGTGACCGCCGGACATCACAGCTGAATCCGACTTCTTGTGGGCAGTGCAGACCAGGCTCTGACGTGGGACGTTAAGGGACCGAATGGCCCCAAATCCCTGGATCCGGTGACTTGTACTTCCGGAGCAAACCCCCCCCCACAAGACTCCCTGATCTGTATCATTGGTCAAATCATGATACATTAACTGGCAGCTTTAGATCCCCGTTTTTCCCTGTTTTTTACTCCGTCTGGGTTCCATCACCGGCAGCCATATTTGTAGTTCCAAAGTCCCGCTTACCTTCACCCTGTTTCCTGCCTTTAAGCAACAGTTACAGGGGTTTCGGTAAACTTCTCCTCTGCCTTTCACTCAGCTGGTACCCTCCTCTTCTTCACCTCCGCTGGGGCTTCTGGCACCCCTCCTTCCCTTCCTACTGCCCCCCTCCGCCCTCCTTCCTCTGCAATCAAACCAAATCACGCCGAATCTCTCATTTCACGGCTTGTTGATTGGATCATTAAACACGTACACTTGGGAATTATTTTCACCCGTGATGACTCTCTCTCTCTCTCTCTGCCCCCTTCTCACCCCACCCCACTTCCCTGCCACTTCCCTGCAACGGCGTGCCAAGCGGTGAAGTAGATCCGGTGCTCAAAAGACGACCCCACCACCACCGCCCTCATGATTTTTGATCAATATCGTATTATTTTCAAGGACTTTCATGCATAATTGAAATGACAGATGAATAGATCCGGGCTAATTTTGGAGCGAGAGCGAGAGATTTTAAATACAACATTCAGAGCTGCAGCCTCCGATGTCCCGTTCTATAATGACACTGCTGTTTGTTCCTCGGGCTTGTCTACTTCCTGGGACCTTCGCATTGGGTCGGGTTCCACCGTCACTCCAGTTCGGGGTGACTGTACTTCACTGCCGCACCAGGGAGTTAGCGGCGGTTTTCTTTTTCGGGGGCACAAACGGTATCATTAGATAGTACTGATGTTGTACCTGGGACTTCATTAGGCTGACAGATGAGGTCAGACAGGAATCTCCATGGATCTTGATATTTGCAAATGCAGACAGAGCAGGTGGAAGAACATCTAGAGAGGTGGAGGTACTCTTTGGAAAGGGAAGGAATACAGCTTAGTCGCAGTAAGAAAGAATACATGTGTGAGAATGAGAGGAACCCTAGGGGACCGGTGAGGCTACAGGGAGTGGAGATCAGGAAGGATTGGGGTCAACAGTCCAGAGCAGTGGAGAGGGTGGAGAAGAGGTGAAGAAACGGGTCCAAGCAGGTTGGAATGGGTGGAGAAAAGTGTCTGGGGTACTATGTGATACAAGACTCGTATGCTCTGGAGACAGTGGCCTTGAAACGAGCTGGAAGTCACAGAGATGAAGATGTGGAAGTTCACTTTGGGAGGGACAAGGATGGATAGGATCAGGAATGGGTCCATCGGAGGGACGGCGCATGTTAGATGTTCTGGAGATAAAGCCAGACTGAGATGGTTGGGTCATGGACAGAGAAGGGACAGTGAATGTATTGACGGATGCTGGAATTTGATTTGCCAGGCAGGAAGTCCAGAGGAAGACCAAAGAGAAGATTTATGGACAGACTGAAAGAGAACATGAAGTTAGTTGTTGTGAGAAAAGAGGATACAAAGAATAGGGTTTCACCGTGGCGACCCTTGAACGGAGAAGCTGAAAGGAAAACGCATACCAAGGATGCAGGCCGGGCGCATTTATTTTGTCCTTCCAAGTGCAACGCAATGTTTAACTTCTGTGTTGAAAAGCGAAGATGCCGCACAGTCCATGTACATTCCAACTGGTCGTCAACACATCGGGAAAATAAGCACTTTAAAAATAACCGGAAACCACAGCACGCTCCGAAACAGACGGGCATTGAACGCACCGCCGCGTCACTTCATCGATCCTGAACTTGAGCCTCGTTCTTCCTAGTCCAGCGGGATCTACAAGGAGGTACTACTACCGCTACTACTCCTGTTCCAACTTCCTCTCCCCAACCCTCCACTAAGCTAAGCTAACAAACCCTCGGGGTCTCTCTCCCGATGTCGGCTTCCCCGCCGCCCACCCTCCTGCCTGATGGGTACTTTTTTTTTTTTTTTGTCATCTGGCTTTGTTTCATTAGCATCTGCGGCAGATGGTCTGAGTGGGAGCGGATGCGTGGAAGCGTGGTGATTCACCAGCTCGCCAGATGCAGACGGGGGGGAGCGGGTGGGTGGTGTTGTGGGAGGGGGTGGACTCATCTGTCGCCCGGATCTCGTCGACACGGCCGGGAGTTGTTCGGAAAGCCCCCGCGGACGATCCATGGCCGTCGGCACCATGCTAGGCTCCGCCCACGAGAAGTGAAGCGTTTGTGGGGCAGGGTTTCCGGGAGGTAGGAAGCTCTTGACCTTTTTGGTCGCTACAGTTGGGAGTTTGCACGGACCCAAACGCCCCAACACATGCCGCGCCAATGGAGTTTACTTGTAGTCCACCAGCTGATGGACAGTTACTCCACAGTTAACAGCTGAGGGAGGGAGCGGCAGGCCTCAGTGGGGGTTTCAGGTGCTTGATGTAACCGGAAAGCATGTCAGTGACAACCCCGACCGGAGTTCGGACTATGATCAGTGGTGCCCCACTTGCTCTGGACCTCTTAGGGGTTCCCATCCAGCCTCCAGTGAGTGGTCTAAAGACTCCGCTGTCTGGATGCATTAGCAACATGGGACACGCAAGGATACGCAGGGATGAAACCTGATGTAGGTTCACACTCTGGTATCCAGACTCCAGTCTCCGGTCTCCTGTAGGGACAAATAGGGATACGAAGGGATAAAACCTGACAGGTGTCTCTACTCTGGTCTCCGGTCTGTGGTCAAAGGGCTCCAGTCGTCGAATGTGAAGGGAACATGTGGGGATACAAAGGGCCTAAACCTGACGGGGGTTTGCACCCTGGTTACCAGTCTCCAGTGTCCGGACGTATATGGACGATCAAGGGTACATAGGGACGTAACCCAACAGGGTTTCTCACTCCGCTCTCCCAATGCGTAGGGACGATAAAGGATACGTAGGGACTTGACAGGAGGGCAGTTCACCCTCTGGTCTGGGGTCTCCAGTCTCCAAACTCCAGATGTGTTGGGGTGCGTCAGGACCATCAGGATACTGAGGTATTGAGTGAACAAGGACCCTGCAAGCAGTGAAAATCAGCCCCTTGCGTTTGATCCTCGCTGATTGCCAGTAATTTGTGGCAACCGTGTGACACTAGTAGTACTACTACTTCTGTAACTACTACACTACGACTGCTACAAGTTCCTCAACTGCACCTACCACTACCATCTTTTCTTCTACTCTTGCTACTGCTGCTTTTACTGCGTAACCACATCTTCAACTCGCACTTCTACTACCACAACTAGTACCACTACTAAAAGTGATACCGCTCCCTCGAATACGATTTTTGCTACTACCACTGCTACTAGTACCACAACTGCACCAACTAGCAGGATCTTTTCTACAGTTATAACCTCTACCACTACTTCTACTATTACTTCTACCATATCAGCCTTCATTACTAAGACTGTTACTGATACTACTCTTATGCCAGCTATGGCTAATGCTACTGCTAATACTACTGCCGCTGCTATTGACGCTACTTTATGGCTAGATATGGCTTTTGGAATAAGCCATATCTAGACTAGTAAAAGTCTAGACTACTACCAAAGCTAATACCATTGCTATAAGTATCAATACTAAGAGTGATCCTGCTTCTACAACTACTACTTCTTCTACTACTACGACTGTTACCACTGCTAGTTACCACTGCTACTGCTCATACTACTATTACTAGTAATAGTAATAGGAGTAGTAGAACTACGGGTCCCACCCTGTATCACTACTATGAGTGATCCCACTCCCAAAAATGCTACTATTGCTACTGCTGCTAGTACACCTATGACTACCTTTACTACCCCAAGTGATACTGTTCTTTCAAAGGCTACTATTGCTACCGCTACTACTACTGCTACTACAAGTACCACTACTATGAGTGATCCTGCTCCCAAAATTGCTGATTTTGATACTGCTGCTAGTACAACTATGACTACTTCTACTACCCCGAGTGATACTTTTCTTATAAAGGCTACTATTGCTACCGCTACTACTTTTGCTACCGCTACTACTGCTACTACAAGTACCACTACTATGAGTGATCCTGCTCCCAAAATTGCTGATTTTGCTACTGATGCTAGTACAACTATGACTACTTCTACTACCCCGAGTTATACTTTTCTTATAAAGGCTACTATTGCTACCGCTACTACTGTTGCTACCGCTACTACTGCTACTACAAGTACCACTACTATGAGTGATCCCGCTCCCAAAAATGTTACTTTTACTACTGCTGCTAGTACAACTATGACTACTTCTACTACCCCGAGTGATACTTTTCTTACAAATGCTACTATTGCTACCGCTACTACTATTGCTACCGCTACTACTACTGCTACTACAAGTACCACTACTATGAGTGATCCTGCTCCCAGAATTGCTGATTTTGCTACTGATGCTAGTACAACTATGACTACTTCTACTACCCCGAGTGATACTTTTCTTACAAAGGCTACTTTTGCTACCTCGACTACTGTTGCTACCGCTACTACTGCTACTACAAGTACCACAACTACCACTATGAATGATCCCGCTCCCAAAAATTACGCTTTTGCAACTGCTGCTACCACAACTATGACTACTTCAACTACCGCAAGTGATACTGTTCTCACAATTTTTTTTTTGAACTTAAAGCTTCATTGTTGCGAAGCTAGTCATGGGCACATCTGTGGTGCCGCCGCTCATGTCCGGACAGGGGTCGCGCCTGCAAGGTCGCGGCTGCCGCTTTGTTCAAAGACGCCCCAAACAAAGTCACCGGGAGCCATCAAAGCTCAGCAATCGCATCCAGCGACGGGCTGAGAGGTATCGACTGCGTCTCCCTCTAATGGAAACACCGGACCGGGACACTTTGAAGTCCAACCCTGATGGATTTCTCAGATCGCAGTTCGCCCCCCAACCCTCCCACCCTTGCTATCAAGCCGCCGCCGCCGCCACCGACAAAAAGTATTTGGAGTGACAGTTGAACAGCCCGTACTGTTTTCCTGTCATTTCTCATGTTCAACTCTGATATTTTAATCCTGGATCTGTTTTTAATCTGACACACAGTATCCTCCTTCTCTGCTCCATATTAGCTATTAGCTGTTAGCAGGAGTGTCCTAAATCAAATGGATACTTGCCAACCTCTTGAAAATTAAAGATTGAAATAGTACCGAAGGTAGAGGTATAACCAGCTAGTTGCTCAGATGTGCTGCTAAGTGAGCTTAGCACCTGTTTTTTTTTTGTTAGCCTCGGCAATTACATCTTGTTAGTTGCTATAATACTCTGCTAACTAAGCGTAGCACTGTGATTTTTTGATAGCTCTGTTGATGGTAGGCTATTTTTTCCAAGCTCCATGGAGTCTGTTCTGATGACATGCTAACATTTTATGTTTTTAATTGTTTGGATTTGCTGCTAACTCAGCTTAGCACTCTGGTTTCTTTTTATTCCCATTTGATATTTAGCTAAATTTGCCCCATTTAATCCTGTTTGTTGCTATTAAGTGCTGTTAGCTTAGCGGTCAAGGTTTTTGGTAGCTCCTCTGTTGTTTGGCTTATTTTTTCCAAGCTCCGTGGATTGCTCAGCACCACTGTAACTTATTACTTACTCTGTTGTGCTGCTAACCACGCTTAGCACCCAGCTAAGCCACTTTATCTTGTTTGTTGCCTTAATGTGCTGCTAAATCAGTGTAGCACTCTGATTTGTTGGTAACACCAATTTTCACAGCTCCAGGGAGCCTGTTTTGATGTTCCTATGATTAGCTAACATTGTTTAGCTCCATAATATCTATAATATCTTCAAAGTTGCCATGATGTGCTGCTAACTTTGCTTAGCACTCTATTTACTTTGTTAATCAATCCCCGATGTTTGGCCAACTTTTCTAGCGCCATTGTTTTTTCAATTGCTTCTCTTGAGTTTAGCTAACTCAGCTGAGTCTCATTTCATGTCTTCAGTCGCACCGATGTGCTGCTAAATTAGCTACGCAACATGGTTTCTTTATAGCCCCCCCAAGTTTCTGAGCTTACATATCTTCACTTTACAGAATCATGTTAGCTGCTCTGATATCGGTCTAACTCAGCTTTGCTTGATCACATTATCCATAATTACATTTTGCTAACTTAAGCTCAGTCTGGGGAGAATCATGCTAACGCACTGTGATGTTTAGCCCATATGTATTACGTTAGCCATGATGATGTTTCCTGAATTTAACTTAGCACCGTTGAGAAAGCTGCGCTGTCGGGTTGCTAACTTAGCGTAGCCCGTCGTGCTGCGTCAGCCGCTCTGAAGCCCCCAGTCATGGTCGTACATCATGAGCGAGACAGAAAACTTGCCGAAACCCCCGCCGGACTGGAATCACATCAAAAACAAACACAAGAGACAAATATGGTTTGAAGCAGATCCATAAATGTGTTTCCCCTTTCTGTCTTTTTCTTTCTTCCTCTCCGACATCGTAAAAAAAAAAAAAAAAAAAAATCAATCCACGCGAAAATCTGGAAACTATAAAACCCCGACCGGCGCTGACAGTCAGAACGAGGCCCGTCGTCACCGCGGCAGATGTGAGCGCCGTTTGCAACGGACACAGATTGTCCACAGAAAAACACGCTCAGGATTTAGAAATAAAATAAAATAAAATAAAAATCAACCATTCCTCAGATGAGGAATCAAAAAACGGCAGGTGGAGTTTAGCGCGGGGCGACGCCAAGTTTTCCCCTCAATTAAACCGTTTACACGCTTTTTGAAGCTAATGATATGTTCGTTCCTGCGCGAGGATCCACCCACCCTTTGAACCAGTACTGCTAATCCAGCTATGGCTAATACCGCAAGTAGCAGTTATACGACTATCGCTACCACCGTTACTGCTACAGCCTCAGCTACTGTGACTGCTACTTACTCCAGCTAAGGCTAACACTACCGCTCCTGCGACTACTATGTTACTACCATGACTACAAGTACTACTACTTCTACTAATAATCCAGCTATCGCTAATTTCACTGCTACTACCGCAAGTTATATGACTATTAGCACTTCTAATGCTACTACTTCAACTGCTACTACGGCTATCATGAGTGACTCTGTTTCTACGAATACTTCTACTGCTGCTACTTCTACGACTACTACCTCCATAGGTACTGCTACTACCTCTACTGCTACTCACTGCTTCTTCTACTACCCCTTATGTGTAGGTTTAGCTGCTAACTACTGAAATGCAGCTAATTTTGCGCTGACTATGGCTAATTCTGCTACGACTGCAACTACCATCATTACTACTACTACTACAACTTCTACTACTACTACTCCTCTTCATACTACCACCATAGGTGCCGCTAATTCCCCTACTGCTACTCACTACTTCTTCTACTATCCCTTATGCGTAAGTCTTAGCTACTTGCTACTACAAATGCTACTACTCTTGCTTTAACTACGGCTAATTCGACTGCAACTTCTATTATTACTACCACTACTACTACTACCACTGCCATAGGTACCGCTACTACCTCTACTGCTACTCACTACTTCTACTTCCCCTTATGTGACAGCCTTAGCTACTAGCTACTGCAAATGCTATTACCTTTGCTCTAACTATGGCTAATTCTACAATGACTGCAACTGCTATCATAACTACTACTACCACTACTTCTCTTCATACTACCACCATAGGTACCGCTAATACCTCTACTGCTACTCACTACTTCTCCTATTATCCCTTATGTATCAGTCTTAGCTACTTGCTACTACATATGTTACTACTCTTGCTTAAACAATGGCTAATTCGACTGCAACTTCTATTATTACTACTACTACTACTTCTACCACTGCCATATGTACCGCTACTACCTCTACTGCTACTCCCTACTTCCTTTACTTCACCTTATGTGTTAGCCTTAGCTACTTGCTACTGCAAACTGTACTACTTTTGCTCTAACTTTGGCTAATTCTACTACAACTGCAACTGCTATCATTACTTCTACTGCTACTCCTCTTCATACTACCACCATATGTACCGCTAATACCTCTACTGCAACTTACTACTTCTTCTACTACCCCTTATGTGTTAGCCTTGGCTACTTGCTACTGCAAATTGTACTACTTTTGCTCTAACTTTAGCTAATTATACTAAGATTGCAACTGCTATCATTACTACTACTAGTACTTCCTTTCATACTACCACCTTCGGTACCGCTAATACCTCTACTGCTACTCACTACTTCTTCTACTACCCCTTATGTGTTAGCCCTGGCTACTTGCTACTGCAAACTGTACTACTTTTGCTCTAACTTTGGCTAATTCTACTACAACTGCAACTGCTATCATTACTACTACTGCTACTCCTCTTCATACTACCACCATATGTACCGCTAATACCTCTACTGCAACTTACTACTTCTTCTACTACCCCTTATGTGTTAGCCTTGGCTACTTGTTACTGCAAATTGTACTACTTTTGCTCTATGATTGCGACTGCTATCATTAGCACTACTACTCTAACTACCGCTAGTTCTGCAACTGGTGCTTCTTCAACTGGTGCATGCACTCGGAGAAGTACATGTGGCGAGAAGTTAGCCGCCGCGGGCGGCCGTCTGACTCCCTCTACAGGGTGTAGCTGTTTAGCTGCGATGCTAACGACAACAGTGCGTGCAACAGCCATTAAACACACCACGCCGCCGCATTTCCTCCGAGGACCGTAAATGTCTCCGGCTTTGCAAGGCGGGGGATGCGACCGCTTCCCTTCCAGGCTTCGCGCCATTACACACACACATGGAGTAAACGTGTCCGACAAACACCGAAACGAACGGACCGCTAGCGTCGCGCGCACGTGTGTGTGATAAATGCTCTTCCACCCATCCTCAGCTGATTTAGCCCCTCTTTTATTTCCAAATCATTTGTTTCCAAAGCTGCAGAACAGCCACTCTTCCCGCGGTATCCGCGGGTAATTGGGTTCAAAAATGACATCTCGCTCCGTGGAGTGACAGACTTTAAAAAAGCAATTTGTTCCGTCTTTTTTTTTTTCAGGGGGAGGGAGGGGGGTACGCTACACCCAGGACAGATGAGGGAGCTGGAAAAGGGGGTTTGAAACTCTGGGAGAAAGTGCCTATTTGAGCTAATGAGGACTCCCATTTGTATATCACAGGAAATGTCAAGGAGGAAGGTTCTCAGGGGGGGAAAAGATGGAATCAGAGTCAAGACCAACTTTTGGGAATAAGAGCTTTTTTTCAGGGTTCACTTTGTGGCAGGGGCTTGTGAGGAAGTATGGACTTCTGTTCTTTATGCTACAAGCGATAAAACTTTAACTTGTGTCAATATAAACCGAGTGCCGAAACCGAACCGACGTGCTAATCGGGTCTAACGCAATCGAGCGCTAACCATTCCAACTCAAGCGTCCGTGCTAACTGTTTTTACCCAGTGTAGACCCCGAGCCAGAAGCAAAACCATAGCGGTTAAGACCCCAAGAGACCATGCTAACTGATTAAGGCCAACGACAGAACCCAAACCGCCATGCTAACCATTCTAATCCAACAAAACCCCAAGCCACCATGCTAACCATTCTAACTAACTGTGAATCTAAAAACATCAAGCTAATAATTCTAATGTGACATGTAACCCTGACCAACATGCTAACCGTTGTAACCATGTGAAGACCCAAGACATCATGCTAATCATTCTAAAGGAACATTTAACCTCAACTAACATGCTAACCATTGTAAGCAAGTGAAGACCCAAGCCACCATGCTAACCATTCTAACTCACTGCGGAAGTAGAACCATCATGCTAGCCATGACAACCCAGTGTGGATCTAAAAACATTATGCTAACCATTCTAAAGGAACCTTTAACCCAAACCGACATGCTAACCATTATAACCAAGTGAAGACCCAAGCCATCAAGCTAACCATTCTAATGCAACATTTAGCCCGAACCAACATGCTAAGCATTGTAACCAAGGGAAGACCCAAGATGTCATGCTAACCATTCTAATGCAACATTTAACCTAAACCAACATGCTAACCATTGTAAGTGAAGACCCAAGACATCATGCTAACCATTCTAAAGGAACATTTAACCTCAACCAACATGCTAACCATTGTAACCAAGTGAGGACCCAACCATTCTAACTCACTGCGGAAGTAGAACCATCATGCTAGCCATTCCAACCCAGTGTGGATCTAAAAACATCATGCTAATCATTCTAATGCAACATTTAACCCAAACCAACATGCTAACCGTTGTAACCAGGTGAAGACCCAAGCCATCATGCTAACCATCCTAACCCAGTGTGGAGCCAAAAACATCGTGCTAACCATTTTAACAGAGTACAGACCCCAAGCCATCATGCTCACCAGGCTAACCTGGTGTGGAACCAAAAATATCATGGTAGCCATTCAAATCCGTTATGGAACCAAAAACATAATGCGTATCATTCTAACACAACATTTAAGCCAAAAACATGCTAACCATTCTAAATCACTGTAGAACCCAAGCCATCATGCTAACCATTCTAGCCAAGTGTGGAGCACAAACCACATGCTAAAAAATCTAAACCACCGCAGAACCCAAACAACCATGCTAACCATGTTTACCCAGCGTGGAACCCAAACCACTATGTTGAACATGTTGATCATTCTGACTCACTGCAGAACCCAAACCATTATGCTAACCATAGTAAGCAAGCGCGGAACCAAGATTATCATGCTAACCATTCAAAACCGTTGCAGAATCCAAACCACCATGCTAACCATTCTAACCCAGTTTGGAACCAAGACCACAATGCTAACCCTTCGAACTTCACCACTCTAATCATTCCTATCCATAGCAGCTGGCACGCTAACACTTTTTTAAACCCGGTGCTAAATGCTAACCTCCATCTGCCTGTGATTCCAGCCTTAGACGGCACAAAGCCATTTATGCTAACAATGTTAAACCCAAACCGTAACAATAACGTGTAGCCCGAGCGCAGAAACGCTACCAGGCGCCATGACGTAGTCACATGCTAATCTGTGTTGTTTCTGCAGGCCTGTTTTTCCTCTTTGTGTCGCGATGCCTTACATTTCCCAGGCTTCCCCCCTCCACCGAAACATCCGCGGCCAAAGCACGCTCGTCTCGAAAACCCGTCTCGCACGACATAAATTGGTATTTCTGCCTCCTGTTTTGTTTTATTTTTGAAACGGGATTTTTGGAAAGTCTGGAGGGACTCGCCCGCACCTTCACGTCGGTACCCTTAGCGGAATCGCGCAACGACGTCCGTCTTTTCGGCGCTAGATAGCTAGCCTAGCGAGGTTTGTGGACGTCTTCATCCCCCCCCCGTTTATTCCACGTTAGAGGTGAATTTATTGCTAACACGGGGCGAAAAGCAAACACGGAGGGGTTACCGGCTCCCCGTTGGCTCGCCGATAATAAACAGATGGTGAAGTGGTGAAGTCCAGATCGTCCCGAAAACACGCCCCGCATCTGTTTTCGTTTCGGTACTTTTACGACCCGCGCGGTGACGGATGGATGGATGGGCTCTGAAGCTCCGCCCCCTTCGGGACGGGACGCGGTGCCTGCGATCGGACTCTGCAGCGGGGATTAATAAAAATAAGTAAATGATGATCCGTCTGCAAACCGGAGATCTTTGAATACCGATCGGCAGGAGGGATACTTCTGACTCCGGTACATTTGCGGTATTTTTCGTGACCGTACTTGTGTACTTTTAGCTGCTGATTTTAAATTCGGAACGCTAAAAGTCTGAAAAAAAATCCAAAATGTCCATCACGGGATTCTGCAAACCGGGCGTCAAAACAGGGAAATCCCTTAATGAAGCAGTGATTCATTCATTCATTCATTCATATCCTCATTCATTTACTCATTCATTCATCCATTCCTTTGTTTATTCATTCATCCATTCATTCATTCACTCATTCATTTACTCATTTATCTATTGATTTATTCATTTATTCAAACATAATTCATTCATTCATTCATTCGTTAATATATCCCTCCATTCATTCATTCATTCATACATACATCATTAGTCCATTCATTCATATCCTCATTCATTTACTCATTCATTCACCCATTCCAGCGTTTATTCTTCCACCCATCCATCCATTCATTAATTAATTCATTCATTCATTCGTCAATTTATCCCTCCAGTCATTCAGTCATACATACATACATCATTAATCCATTCATTCATATCCTCATTTATTTACTCATTCATTCATCCATTCCTTCATTTATTCATCCATCCATTCATTAGCTCATTCATTCATTCAGCCGTTCAGTGATCTATCTATTCATTCATCAATTCATTCATTCGTCTATTCGTTCATTCACTCATCCATCCATCAATCAATTCATTTATTCATCCACGCTTAATCCATTCATTCATTCATCATTCATTCATTCATTCATTCATTCATTCATTCATTCATATCCTCATTCATTTACTCATTCATTCATCCATTCCTTTGTTTATTCATTCATCCATTCATCCACCCATCATTCATTCACTCATTCATTTACTCATTTATCTATTGATTTATTCATATATTCATACATCATTCATTAATTCATTCATCAATTTAGCCCTCTATTCATTGATTCATATATTCATACATCATTAATCCATTCATTCATATCCTTATTCATTTACTCATTCATTCATCCATTCCTTCATTTATTCATTCATCCATCAATCCATTCATTAACTCCTTCATTTACTCATTCATTCACTCATTCATTCATGCAGCCGTTCATTGATCTATTCATTCATCAATTCATTCATTAGTCTATTTGTTCATTCACTCATCCATCCATCAATCCATTCATTTATTCATCCATGCTTCATCCATTCATTCATTCATTCATTTGTACATTCATTCACTCACTCATTCATCAATCCAGTCATTTACTCATTCATCCATTCCTTCATTTATTCATCCATCCATTTGTGTCCTCTTTATTCTATCCATTCATGCACCCATCCATTTGTTAATTCATTCTTTCAACCATCCATCAAACATCCAGCCATCATTCATTCATTCATTCATATAAGCATTCATCCATTGAATCATTCATTTATTCATTGATTCCATTCATCCACTCATTCATCCATCCATCGATCCATTCATTTACTCATTCATTCATTCATTCATCCATTCATCCACCCATTCAATCATCCATCCATTAATCCATTCATTTCTTCATTCACTCATTCATTCATCCATGTTTCATCCATTCATTCATTCATACATTCATTCACTCACTCATTCATTCATCCAACCATTCATTCATGCATTCAGTCATTCAACCATTCGTTTTTTACAATCACAAGGACACTTATAGAGACATACAATAATTCACCCTTTCATTCACCTCTCATATGGACACCCAACCCTTCACCCATGTAGTGATACATGCATTCACTCTCTCACTCATGAGATAAAGACACACACAACATTCACCCTCTCATCCAGGAGGTTAAGATGCACAAAAAGACACTCCCCCCGTTCCATCCCTTCCCCCCGAACCGAACCGAGGTCCTTGTTGCGGCGGAGCAGGAGGGCAAACCGCCGCAAGGACGCCACCCTGCTTGATTTAAACACTTATTCCCCGAGGTGAGACTCGGTTAATACATCAGTTGCAGCCGAACCCATCCCCCTTCCCTGGGGTATTACACCTGCACACACCTTCATCCCCCCCACTCCCACTCCCACTCCCACTCCCACTCCCCCACCAGACTCTGCGCAAGGAACACACGTTTCCATGTCGACAGCCAGGTGTTCGCGGCTCCCGCTTGCACGTCGCGACAGGAGCCGCCTCCCGGAGGGCGACTTGCCAAAGTGAAATTCTTTTGTGCTCCCCGACTCCGCAAACTGAGAGACGCCGGGAGTACAAGTCTCGCACCCCCTCCCATTCATGTCTCCTTGGCGTTCCCCCACCTCGGGGAGCGTTTCCAGCGCAAAAAAAAAAACACCCACCTGGCTGCGACCTCTCACCGTGATGACGGCGTCCTGAACTCCGGAAGACGTCACTTCCTGGTTCTGGTTCGGGTTCGGGGGCGACCCTTTGAGTTCCAGTCAGGGTGAAGCTTGGATTCGGGATTAGGCTACCGATTGCCTGAAGTCCTGATAAGTATAGCTACGCGAAGTTGTGTGTGTGTGTGTGTGTGTGTCAGAGGCGTCTTGTGATCACAGAGCTTTGAAGAAGAAAGGCTCTTTTCAATGTCTTCACCGCCGCCGCAAACACACACTTCCAGCCCCAGAGCCATTCCTGTGATATCACACCAATCTAGCTCACCTGCTTGGCGCTAACGCTCTTTGTGTGTCCTAGTTACGCTACGCCGTCACTCCTACTTGACTCCATAAACTGACACTCCACTACAAAGCGACAGAGGAAAGGAGGGTGGTAAGAAGAAAAAGAAGAAGAAGAAGCGGCTGTCAGAGTGCGTCCCGGAGCTTTAGCCGTCTGCGCGATGATAACTCAAACAAATTGCGTGTAAACGTGTCTGATTTGTGAAAACCGGAGGCTTCATTACGGAGGGTGAGTCGGCGCGCGCTAGCGCCCGTTAGCGCCCGTGCAGGTGGGGTTGACAGCCGCTCATTGTCAGATGTAGGCTTACCGTTCAGACGGTGACAGCTGTGGCGGAGCTGCTCCACCTTGGGATCAATATGATTTCCTGACTGCTAGCGACTGCTAGCGATAGCCGTTTTCTTTTTTTTTTCTTGATGGTTTCGCAGTTTGTGAACGGGTGAATGCTTTGAGAAGCAGTTCCTCTGGGCGAAGGGTTGGCTGCATTATGGCTTCCTCCAAGGATGGGAGGCAGATATTCACCCGCTGACATGTATGCACAGATGACGTTTGTGAGCAGAAGTATGTTTTCATGCCCGGTTACTACAAAGTACTACAGATTAGCATTAAGAAAAGCTAGCAGAGAAGTACAGAGGTCAGAGAGAAAACACTTACGAAGGCTGCCAAGAGAGGAACTATGGAAGTCCGGAGACCTATGCTCGACTGGTGCAGGACATGTATGCCTTCTGTGACACAGTGGTTCAAGTTTGACATAAGACTACATCTGGGGTCAGCTCTGAACACCTTCTTGTGATGGGCAGGAATCTCCATGGACCATGATGTTTTGCAGATGACATTGTGATCTGTTGGAGGTATGACCTGGTAGATGTTTTGGACATGGACAGAGAAGGGGACAGTGAAGATCTGGGTAGAAGGATGCTGAGGTTGGAGCTACCAGGCCAGAGGTTCAAGAGGATGAAGAGAAAGCAGAGGGGAGGTTCAGATGGAGGTAGATGATTGGTTGTGGTGGACCCTGAAGGGAGAGGCCTGAAGGTAAGCTTCAGAAGTTAGCGGCGGAAGTAGGAGGCTACTTGGTGTCTCCTGCTAAAAAGGCAAAAACGGAAGCGACATAGCGGACGACAACAGTCTGACAAGGACATTGATGTCTCAGATGGACCGTGAACGCCACGTCACCGCATGTCCAAAGCTAGCTGACTCGCTAATCCCTTCTTCTACTCCGTCTCTTCCTGCAGGAGCGCGTCATTCATCCCTGCCTCCGCGAATTAAAATAAAACAAATAAGTAAACTGTGGCGTTTTAAACGCCGATCTGTCCAAATTGAAGAAAATTAAAAAAAAAAACAAACGTTTCCCTTCGGCCCGTTTAATTTGGGATCAGGCTCAATTATCGAGGCGCTTCCGCCGGCGTTCTCTCCGAACGCTCTGTGTGTGTTTTCACACCCCATAATATTATCGAAATGAAGAGCCCCTTGATATTGTGACGTGGATTAAAAAAAAAAAAAAAGGCGTATCATTGATTCACAATGGACTCTTAAGGGCCGTTAATGGGTTTTTAAATAAGTTATACCCTGAGAGTTTTCATTCATTTATTCATTTCCTTTCAACACATGTGGCTTGGAGACGCCACCCTGTGGGGCCATGCTAACGCTACGGCGCTACACGGGTGAAAGAAAGGGGCGATACTTGTATGTTTCTACATTTCGTATGAATGAAAGGGGAATAATCCCTCTGATGGGTTTGTTGAAAATAATGAACAGACATTTTATTAAATTTTATTTTAGCTTGTTGGTTTGTAAAGTTGATGATGATGGCGATCTTTTAACATGTGAAAAAAAAAAAAAACCTGTTCAAATATTTTTGTCGCACTTTCTGCACGTGCCAGTAAAAGCAAGACAACACGGCATTTCTGGTTTGCTGCAGGTGGATCAATTAAGTTTGTACATTGAGTACTTTTCTTAAAAGTTGCTTGCAGATATATACCGTAATTTCCAGACTATTGAGCGCACCTTTATATAAGCCGCACCGGCTAGCCGCTAGCCGATCGCTATCTCGGGCTTCCTCCCGCGCGCTAAAACCGTCAAATTCGTCTTCGTCATCGGTGTCGGAGTTGAACGGACTCAGAATTTCCCGCTCATTTCATCGGTCCGATGTGACGAGGATAAATGTTTTAGCGGCGTGAAGCTCGTTAGCGTCCCCCACCCAAAAAAGTCCATATATTAGCCGCATGGTTGTTTATGTGAAAAAAATCGCGGCTTATCGTCCGGGAATTACGGTAATTTAATTTTCTCAGCAGTTGTTCATTGATTTAAAAAAATGCTACACATTTTTTTCATATCTGACGCTAGTGGCCGTGCAAAGCCTAGCAGCCATGCTAACATGTAGCCCTCCCCACTGCGGGATTTATTTACAAATGGCGGATGAGAACCAGAAAGCTATCGCGTATGATACCTGATGGACACCCAGGGAAAAACCCATCACAGCAGCGTTAGCAGCATTAGCAGTATTAGCGGCAGTAGCGCTCATGATTGGTCACAAACTAAACTGTGACAACAGAATATGAGACAAAAAAAAACGTGCAAACAGGAAGCGTAGGCAAAATAGCTTTGGTTGCTAACATTAGCTGTAAATAAAAACTACGCTGCTGAAGGGAGGACGTTTTACGCTAGCAAGTTGTCAACAAGTGAAGAATATTCCGCGAGGGGATACTTCACGTCGACGCTCTTACCCAAAGGGACCCGCCATTTTTATTTTTTCTTATGACTCCCCGCCTGTAGCCCCAGCCCCACCAACGCTAAAGGTATCAAAAAAAACACACAAAAAAAAAACCTTGCTATTTCACACTGCTGATTTAAGGGAGACAAAGATGTATTGAGACCCTTGGCTTCGCCGCCGCCATGTTTGAACAGGAGACAGTCCGAGTGAACGTATATCATTAAAATCAGCAGGGACATCTGGGGATGTTTTCACAGTGCAGCCATGTAATCTAATTTCAGAGGGAGAAGGCGTGGAATCCTGTGGAATTATATAAACGGTGGGGGGGTTGGAAAAGGGGGGGTTGGGGTCCCCACTCTGTGCCCCTGCCAGCTCCAACTTTATTTTCCCCTCTGGCATGAGGACGGCGGATCCGGAGGCTCGGAAAGCAAGGACATTTCGGGCACAAGCCAAGCAGCTGGACAGTGATCGTGGCTTCCACGGGCAGGAAAAAGGTTGTCGGAACGTCGGCGCTGACTGTGGGAAGAAGAGAACCAACAGCATTAAATCAGAAACTTCCATTCATTCATTCATTCATTATCTATACCGCTTATCCTGCAGTGAGGGTTCACCCTCTCATTCACATGTAAAATAGGCATACAACTCTTGCTCCCTCATTCACATGTCAAAAAGTATGATGGGCATGATATATAGAGGCATACAACTATTCAATCATTAAAGATGTACAACCATTCACCCTCTCATTCACTTGTAAAATAGGCATACAACTCTTGCTCCACCAAGCACGTAATATGAAACCCTCATGCAAATGTTAAATAAATGTACAACCATTCACGTCATATAGATACATCATTCACCCTCTCATTCGTATGTCATATAGAGGCATAAAACCATTCACCCTCTCATTCACTTATAAAATAGGCATACAACTCTTGCACCCTCATTCACATGTCAAAAAAGTATAATTTGCATGATATATAGAGACATTCAATCTTTCATCCAATTATCATAAAAGATTTACAACCATTCACCCTCTCATTCACTTGTAAAATAGGCATACAACTCTTGCTCCACCAAGCACGTAATATGAAACCCTCATGCAAATGTTAAATAAATGTACAACCATTCACGTCATATAGAGACACCATTCACCCTCTCATTCGTATGTCATATAGAGGCATAAAACATTCACCCTCTCATTCACTTACAAAATAGGCATACAACTCTTGCTCCCTCATTCACATGTCATAAAAGTACAATTTGCATGATATATAGAGGCATTAAACTATTCATTCTTTTCAGACAATTATCATAAAAGATGAACAACCATTCTCCCTCTCATTCACGGTTCATATAGAAGCATACAAGTCCTCGTTCTTTCATCCACTCATCGCAAAAATGCATACAACTCTTCACCTGCTCACTCAGGTGTCAACAAGCATACAACTTTTGCTCCCTCATACACGTCAAAAAAATGTACAACCATTCACGTGTCAACAAGCATACAACTTTTGCTCCCTCATACGCGTCAAACAAACATACAACCATTCACCCTCTCATTCACGTGTCAATAGGCATACAACTCCTGCTCCGCCGAGCATGTAATATAAATGTAAAACCATTCACCCTCTCATTCACACATCTGGACAATTCAGGGTCTCCACTGTACCTCTTCCATGTGTTTGGACTGTTTGAGGAACCCCAAGCAGACAAGTGGAGAACATGGAGACCCCACACAGAAAGGCCTTCTCGCCACGCCACCTCGCCGCCAACAAGATTAGCCTAGCGCTGCTAGCATCGAGCTAACCTAGAAAGATAGTTCCCCTCGCTAGTAGCAGAAGCTTCAGACGCCGCGTTGACATTTCCGTGCACGTCGCCCCCCCCCCTCCGCTCCCGAGGGCCTCCACATCCTCAGGTGTGTAACTTCCTTAATCCCTCGCCCTTTACATTTAATTACCTCGCCGTCGCCGCCGCGTCCCAATCCACTCCCACGCGGCGTTAAATCATCTCCGCAGAAGGGATTAACTCCTTTTCTTTGCTTTTTTTTTTTTTTCAGGATTTCAGCAGCCAGGAAATTCCTCTGCGAGATGGGCGGTTCTCATCACCCCCCCCCCCCCCCCCCCCCCCCCCCCCCCCACACACACACACACACACACCGCTGGCGCCGCCGCCGCCATCCCCCCCCCCCCCCCCGCCATTTTTTTTTTTTTTTTTTTTTTTTTGAAGCCCGCAATTACGGCGGGGACAAACGTGTTGGCGGGTGTGCAGAGATTTTTGCAGCCGTTTGATTGGCGGCAGAGGATTCGCCGTGAAACCACGAGGAGTGCTATCAAAGCTATGTGTGTGTGTGTGCGTGTGTGTAGGTGTGTGTGGGTGTTTGTTCGTGTGTGTGTGTGTGTGTGTTCTTTTGCTTGGCCAGCCTTAGTTGTGATGCCCGCTTCTTCCGGAGTAGCTGGCCACCTCCAGCAAAATTACTCTATGGTGTGTGTGTGTGTGTGTGTGTGGATGTGTGTGTGTGTGTGTGTGTGTGTGTGTGACCTTTGACCTTCACTGCAGGCATCCTCTTCAAAAGGCCAGAGCTGGTCACGCTCAAACGAGCACGCCGTTGTTTCGTTTCTCCTTCATGTTTTATTTGTTTTTGTCACACACACACACAACTTCTAGCTAGCTAGCTGACTAGCAAGCTAGCTAACTAGCTAGTAAGTGAAAGGTTTTACTTACAACTGTGTTGTGTTAAAGGACATGCAGACTCTACCATGACTTAATGGCTAGTTTGTAAACGTCAAGGTGTGTGTGTGTGTGTGTGTGTGTGTGTGTGTGTGTGTGTGTGTCTTCAGTGATGACACAGGTCCCCGCCCTCGCGACTTTGGGAAGTATCGGCGATCAATA
>NC_141289.1:2402500-2417500 GCF_037954325.1 Fistularia commersonii | reverse complement strand
TCACAGCCATCAAAAATCGGATAAAATATTATTTTTTAAAATTTTTAGATGTGATATTTATCATTTTTTTTCCCTGCGGGAGATTTTTAGCAGAAAAAAATATGCCCCTTTATTGTAATAATTATGGTGCCGGCAGATCCTGATGCTACAAATCAAAAAAGGGGCGGAGCTAACCCAGACCGCCCACCTGTCAATCAGATCAAGTGCACAAATCAGCAAGTGCACAATTTTAACCTCATTCATCCATTTATTTATTAATTCACCAATTTTTTTTTTTAACCACTCAGGGTCGGCGAGTGCTGTGGCCAATCAGAGCTGACGATGGGAGTAAGAGGCGGGTTCAACTTGGACGGGTCACCTGTCAATCAATGAGACGCACATGGAGATTCCAACCTGCAGCTTCTTGTTTACTACCAGACCTCCTGAACTCCTGAAACCCTGATCAAGCGGACCACCTGACAACTTGACTACCAACTATCTGACCAGCTGGCCTTGTGACTACCTGACTACCTACCAAACTATCGGACCACCTGACCAACTAACTACCTCGCTGCTTGATGACCTACTACCTGAGTTGGTCCTCTGGCTACCTGGCTCGACTTAACTACCAGAATACCCTACTAGCTGACCTCTAGTTTACCTGATTACCTGAATGCGTGACTGCGTGACTACCTGACTATCAGACCACTTAATCTCCTGACTACCTAATTCTACTGAACTACCTGAATACTTGACTACCTGACCACTTTACCACCTGACTACCAGAACTCCTGACCGACTGACGACCTGACCTTCTGCCCTCCTGCCCTCTTGACTACGTGACTTGCTGACTACCTGACCTCCTAACTATATTACTACCTGAACACTTTACCACCCGACAACCAGAACGTTTGACCTCCTGACGACCCGACCTCCTAACTACTTGACCTGCCGACTACCTGACCTCCTAACTACCTGACCTGCTGGAGACTTGACCTCCTGACTACCTAAACTCCTGACTTCATGACTTCCTGACTACTTGAAATGCCGACTACTTGCCCTCCTGACTACCTGACTTGCTAACTACCTGACCTCCTGACTACATGACTACCTGACCACTTGACCACCTGACAACCAGAGCGCTTGAGCTCCTGACTACCTGACTTCATGACTACTTGAAATGCAGACTACCTGACCTCCTGACCACTTTACCACCTGACAACCAGAACGCTTGACCTCCTGGCTACCTGACCTCTTAACCTCCTGACTACTGACTACCTGACCTCCTGACTACCTAAACTCCTGACTCCATGACTTCCTGACTACTTGAAATGCCGACTACTTGCCCTCCTGACTACCTGACTTGCTAACTACCTGACCTCCTGACTACATGACTACCTGACCACTTGACCACCTGACCTGCCAAAGACTTGACCTCCTGACTACCTAAACTCCTGACTACATGACTTCTGACTTCCTGACTACATGAAATGCCAACTACTTGCCCTCCTGACTACCTGACCTCCTGCCCTCCTGCCCCCCTTACTACCTGGCTTGCTGACTTCCTGACATCAGACTACATGACTACCTGACCTCCTGACTACCTAAACCCCTGACCACATGACCAGCTGACAACCAGAATGCCTGACCTCCTGGCTACCTGACTACCGGACCTGCTGACTACATGACCACCCGACAACCTGACCACTTTACCGCCCGACTACCAGACCTCCTGACCTCCTGCCCTCCTGACTACATGGACACCTGACCACTTTACCGCCTGACAACCAGAACGCTTGACCTCCTGGCTACTTGACCTCCTGACCTCTTGACCTCTTGACCACTGACTACCTGACCTGCCGGAGACTTGTCCTCCTGACTTTTCTAAACTCCTGACTAAATGACTTCTGACTACCTGACCTCCTGACTACTTGAAATGCCGACTACTTGACCTCCTGCCCTCCTGACTATGTGACTTGCTGACTACCTAACCTCCTGACTACCTGACCTCCTGACTACCTGACCTCCTGACTACCTAACCTCCTGACAACCTGACCTCCTGACTACCTGACCTCCTGACTACCTAACCTCCTGACTACCTGACCTCCTGACCACATGACTACCTGACCACTTTACCACCTGACAACTAGAATACCAGATCTCCTAGCTACCTGACTTCCGACTACCTGACTACCTGACCTCCTGACTACCTAACCTCCTGACCACATGACCTCCTGACCACTTTACCACCTGACAACCAGAACGCCTGACCTCCTGACCTCTTGACCCCCTGACTACTGACTACCTGACCTGCCGAAGACTTGACCTCCTGACTACCTAAACTCCTGACTACCTGACCTCCTGACTACCTAACCTGCTTAAGATTTGACCTCCTGACTACCTAAACTCCTGACTACTTGAAATGTAGACTACCTGACCTCCTGACCACATGACTCCCTGACCACTTTACCAGCTGACAACTAGAATGCCTGACTTCCAACTACCTGGTTACCGGACCTGCTGACTTCATGACCACCCAACAACCTGACCACTTTACCAGCCGACTACCAGAGCTCCTGACCTCCTGCCCTGCTGACTACCCACGGGTAAACTTTACCCGTCGGCGTTCTCGCCTTGAAGCCGCCGTTACCTTGGTAACGCAAACCTTGCTGTTTTTAGATAAACAAAACCCAACAACTTTGCCCTTGTGACAAACCGGCCTCGGCTTTTATGCAGCATAATAAATAAAATATCACCACAAAACCTCAAATGAAAACAACTTCTCCCCCACGCACACACACACACACACACACACACACACACACACACACACACACACACATCACACGTTTCAACTTGATACATTTCAAAAACTTAAACTGTGTGTTTGTATGTGTGTGTGTGCGCGTATTGCAAAAAAGGGTGCATCCACAAAACTAAAATTCTATTAAATAATATTAAATAGTTTTATTTACTTTATATATCTAAATAGATATAATATATATATATATCTAAATAAAAAAGACAAATAAAAATAACACATCCTAGATCTGAATGAATGAAATATTCTTAGGAAATACTTTGTTCTTTACAAGTTGAATGTGCTGACAACAAAATCAAACAAAAATTATCAATGGAAATCAAAATAATCAAATTTATCAAATTTAAATTTATTTATCCATGGAGGCCTGGATTTGGAGTCACATTTTTTTTATTTTATTTTATTTATTTATTTATTTTTCCTAAAAAGACTTCCCATTGCACAAAGAAAATGTTCCAGTTACTACAAAAAGTTCCTACAGTTTAAAAGGGCAGATTGATCAAAAATAATTTAATCTAATTTAATTTAATGTAATTTAATGTAATTTAATTTAATTTGATTTAATTTAATTTAATTTAATTTAATTTAATTTAATTTAATTTAATTTAATTTGATTTATTTTTTTAATTCAATTTGGTTTAATTTAATTTTTTTAATTTAATTTCATTTAATTTAATTTGATTTAATTTGATTTAATTTATTTGGATTTGATTTAATTGTATTTATTTTTTTAATTTGATTTAATTTGATTTAATCTAATTTAATTTGATTTGATTTAATTCAATTTAATTTAATTTAATTTGATTTAATTAATTTTTTTTATTTAATTTAATTTAATTTTATTTAATTTAATTCAGTTTGATTTAATTTAATTTAATTTGATTTAATTTGATTTAATATAATTTAATTTGATTTGATTTAATTTAATTTGATTTGATTTAATTTTTTTTACTCTAATTTAATTTAATTTAATTCCACATTATTATATTTAAGAAAAAAATGTTTATAAAAAAATTCTGTTGTTATTTTTTTTTCTTTGTCAATTTTATTTTTTTTTTTTCCAATCTCTGCTGAAATTTAAGACCACAACAAGTGTTTTTAACTTTGCGTTAATGCTTTTTTGTATTGTTTTCGAGAGGTGCTGTCCGAGGCTTTCAATCAGGAACACCTGGCCGAGGAGAAAACAACAATCCAACATGGCGGCAGGAGAGAGTGCAGGTGAAGAGGAGGCGAGAAAAAAAAGAAGCTTCCCCAAAAGAGGTCGGCCATCTTTGCGGATTTTGGTAGTGGTACTAAAGTAGTACCTTCTCCTCCTCCTTCTTGGACCTCTTCGGAAAGTTAAGTCCCGACCCATTTTTCTCTCCTCTTCGTGGAACTGTTGTCTTTCCTTTGCTTCCTGGTGGTGCGGAGATGTCGGAGGTAGTTCCTGCAAACTGTTCTCGTGGATCAGAATTGCAGAAATTAGGGCACATCTACAAAGCAGCCTAAACTCTGTCAAACTAAATAAAATAATTCAATTAAATTTGATTTATTTAAAAAAAATTTTTTTATAATTTTTATTATTATTATGTTTATTTTTATATATTTTTTTCCAAGTGTTTTATATGTCTGATTTTATGACAGCATTTTTGGTATTCCTTTAACTAAAGCTGAGTCCAAGTCGGGTTTCCTTTGCTTCCTGTTGACGTTTGCGTTCTTTATATAGATAAATCAAAAAATAGATAGACTTTATTAATCCTACAGAGAAATTAACTTGATACATTTGCATACAGAATGCGATGCAATTTTAAAGTACATTTTTGAAGTATAAACGTGACAGTAGTCCTTGGGTATGTTGGCATCGAGTGCAGGAGATGTTGGAGGTGCCCCAGTGCTGGGAGATGTTTAGAGTACCTCAGTGCAAGAGGGTGTTTGTAATTGCCACTGAGGGACAAATTTTGTTGTTTCTTTTTTAATTTGAATTTGGAAGTGCCTCAGAGCAAGAGATGTTGGAGTGGCGTCAGTGCAAGGAAGTGCCAAAGTGCTGGGAGATGTTGGAGGTACCCCTCCTGCAAGGGGATGTTGTAGGTACCTCAGCGCAAGAGGGTGTTAGCATTTGCCCCTAGGGGACCAATGAAGTTTTTTTTTTAATTTGAATTTGGAAGTACCTCAGTGCAAGAGATGTTGGAGTTGCATCAGTACAAGGAGAGGCAAGTGTTGCTAAACTGCTGGAAGATGTCGGAGGCACCTCAGTGAAGGTAGTGTTGGAGGTGCCCCAGTGCTGGGAGATGATGGAGGTACGTCTCTGCAAGTGGGTGCTTGCAATTGCCCCTAGGGGACAGATGAAGTTTTTTTAATTGAATTTGGAAGTACCCCAGCACAAGAGATGCTGGAGTTGCATCAGTGCAAGGAGATGCTGGAGGTACCAAACTGCTGGGAGATGTTGGAGGTAACTCAGTGAAGGTAGTGTTGGAGGTGCCCCAGTGCTGGGAGATAATGGAGGTACCCTTCGTGCAAGGGGATGTTGTAGGTACCCCAGTGAAGGTATTGTTGTAGTTGCCCCAGTGCTGGGAAATGATGAAGGTACCTCAGTGGAAGAGGGTGTTTGCAGTTGCCCCTATGGGACAAATTAAGTTTTTTTTTTTTTTTCATTTTAATTTGGAAGTACCTTAGTGCAAGAGATGTTGGAGTTGCATCAGTGCAAGGAGGTGCTAAAGTGTTGGGAGATGTTGAAGGTACCCTTAGTGCAAGATGATGTTGTGAAGGTAGTGTTGGAGATACCTCAGTGCAGGGGACAAATGAAGTTTAATTTTGAAGTACCTCAATGCAGCAGGTGTTTGAGGTACCTCAGTGCAAGGGGATGATGAAGGTGCCAAAGTGCTGGGAAATGTTAGAAGTACCTCAGTGCAAAGTGGTGTCAACACAGCAACATTATCAACAAGGAGATGCCTCAGATGAGTCCGGGGGCACCTAATAGGAACCACCTCCTGTATCGTTCCTTCAGGCGCCAGAGTTGTATGCCTCAGTTGCCAAAGCTGCTCTTTAGATTGTCCTGCGTATAAGGTGGAAGGGACTGGCTATAACCGCCAGGAGTTTGGCCACCACTCTGTCCTCGACCACCTCTTCCAGCGGGGTAGGGTTGGAACCAAGAACAGAACACTGCCTTTTGCTGGTGTCCTCTGCCTTGATGCTTGCACTCTTGCGGACCACGGCAGAGAAGATGGTACTCTTGACAACAGACTTGTAGAACATCTGGAGCATCTTATGAAGGAAGTGGCCCTTCAGTTTCTAAGCTTCTGCCGTGTTCCTGCAAACCGTCTTCATAGATCTGGATTGCAGAAATCAGGGCACAAGACTCAAAAGGCTAAAGTCTCGCTAAAATAGAATAAATTTAATTATATTCTGTATTTTTTTATTTAGTTCTTGCTGCCATTTATTCCCTAGTTAATCTACAGTTTTCTGACTTTTTCGTCAGAATATAATTACATTTATTTTTCGATGAATCCCTGCTATAATTTACATAAGTACACAACAAGTTCACTTTGTGTTTATATGTAATTTTTGTATATCTGTATTTTGTATGCGTGAAACAGAATTCCAGACGGATATTTATTAGAACTCATCGAAAACAACTTCCTGCATCTGCAACCTCTGTTTTATGAGATGAGATTTATGGAAATTATATGGCAGCAGCAGCAAAATAAAAAAAATAATTTAAAAAGACTGACAAACTAAAAATAAAATGGAATGAAATAAGATAATGTAAGGGAAAATAAAATGAAAAAAAATTTAAAAAATTAAATGAAATTGAAATTTATTGATCCCGGGATTTGGAAATTATATGGCAGCAGCAGCAAAATGAAATAAAATAAAATAAAAAAAGACAGTAACAAATTAAAAGTAAACTGAAATGAAATAAGATACAATAAGTTAAAAAGAAAAGAAATAGAATTAAAAAAAATGAAATTGAAGTACAAAAATAAAATGAAATTAAATAAAATTAAATTAAAATAGATTTAATGAAATTATAATGAAATGAGATTAAATAGAAAATAATAAATATCGATAAAACAAAATGAAATGGGATTTAATTAATTTAAATTAGATTAAATTAGATGAAAAGAAATTAGAATAAAATGATGAAATAAAAAAATAATACATGACAATAAAATGAAATGAAATGGGTTTAATTTAAATTAATTTAAACGAAATAAAAAATTAAATTAAACTAAATTAAAATGAAATGAGATGAAATAGAAAATAATAAATTTAAATAAAAGAAAATGAAATGGGATTTAATTAGTTTAAATTACATTAAATTAGATGAAATGAAATTAAAATAAAAAATAATACATGAAAATAAAATGAAATGAAATGGGATTAAAATAAATTAATTCAAATGAAATAAAAAATGAAATTTATTAAAATAAATCAAATGAAAATATAATGTGAAATAAACTAAAATCCCAAGATACAGAAAATATCATCTAAAAACGTCTACACATATTTACCACATACAATAAAAGCAACATGCAACGTGTAAGTAATCTCAGTAGTGCAGTCGATGATAAATGTGCGTTATTGGCATTTTCTCGGAAAGATTTCCTGTATGTGTGTGTGTGTGTGTGTGTGTGTGTGTGTGTGTGTGTGTTCTCACGCCTGTTAGCTTGGATTGCGATGAGATGCGGGATCACGGTCTCCTGAAGATTGACGTCGGCTGTTCCTCGTGAAAATCTGCCCCCGTGTTGAATCACGCGATGCCGAAACCACACTCGTCTTCTTCTCAGCTATTGTCCGCCGCCGACCGCAGAGGAGGAATGTCACGACCGCCGCCGCCGCCGCCATCCCGTCGGACGCCATGCCTCCCCGCCCCCCCCCTCGCCCCACCACGAAAAAGAGGAGCGCTCCATTTCTCCCATCTGTAGTGCAACTCTGGTTAATTGAGTCCCAAAAATGGGCGGGGCTTGAGGGTGTGATGTCACCGCCCGACCCGGGATTTTTTTTTTTGTCGGGTTTGTCGGGCTAGAACCTTCCGGCGCCCAAAACCGGCGAGGGGATCCGTGCAGGGCCTCCTGTGGGGTCGGGTTGCTCTTCCTTGCCGTTGGGATGGATGGTTTCCGTGGTAACCAGGGAAACAGGAAGCGGCGCCTTGTTTGGCAGTTGGGTCACGACACCTTCTGTTTTTTTTTTCTTATTTGGTCGGTTTGTTTATATCTCGCCTTCCTGGGTTTTATTTGGACTCAGACCCGACCCGAGGGTCCGACCCTGAATCGGGCGCCGGTTGCTTCTTAGCTCCGCCCCCCTACGGTCCGCCGCCGCCGCCGCGGGAGGGTCCGGGGTTCGGGCCGAAGGTCGGTTTAATGAGGACTTGAGGGACCGGGATGAAGATCGGCGCAGTGATTGTGCTTCCAGCTGAAGACGCGTCATGGACACAACGCCGGGAAACAGCAGGAAATCTGCAGTGATAACATCATACCATATATGGACATACAACCATTC
This sequence comes from Fistularia commersonii, assembly GCF_037954325.1. NCBI lineage: Eukaryota > Metazoa > Chordata > Actinopteri > Syngnathiformes > Fistulariidae > Fistularia > Fistularia commersonii. The sequence goes on along the minus strand of NC_141289.1, from coordinate 2,409,222 downwards.
ACCCTCTCATTCAAAAGTCATACACACCCATAGAAACACGTTCACTCTGTCATTTGTACATCATATGGAGACATGCAACCATTCCCCCATGTCATTCACATGTGATTTAGACACCAATTTGGCTAATTTAGTCCAAAAAGGGGCGGGGCTTGAGGTTGTGATGTCATCACCAAATCCAGATGTAGTTTCTTGCTGATTTCAGTTTGATACAGAGACATACCAACACATTCACCATCTCTTTTGGACACCAAAAAAAGGGAGACTATTAATCCAGATGTAACAGAGACATACAACTATGGACCCTCTCATTTACATACCTTATATGGGCATATAACCATTCACCCTTTCATCCCGATGCAACAGAGGCATACAACTATGCCCCCTCTCATTTACATACCATATAAGGACATACAACTATTCACCCACTCATTCACATGTCATTTAGACACCAATTTGGCTAATTTATTCCAAAAAGGGGCGGGGCTTGAGGTTGTGATGTCATCGCCAAATCCCAATGTAGTTTCTTGCTGATTTCAGTTTGATACGGAGACATACCAACACATTCACCATCTCTTTTGGACACCAAAAAAAGGGAGACTATTAATCCTGATGCAACAGAGACATACAACTATGGACCCTCTCATTTACATACCTTATATGGGCATACAACTCATCATCATGTAAATTGAAGAAAATGAAAATTTGATGTTTAAATTTTTGGGCATTTTATTTCAACTTTAAAATCATGACTGATCGTATAAACATACCAACATTATTTTTGTTTGTTAGCTCATTAGCTTAGCCTATTCGGCGCTAAGCTAATAAAAAGATAAGGAGTTTCAAATTCGACATTGTATCGAAAATACTAATTAATATTAGATTTAAATTTAAATAAAATGCCCAGGTCTGGTATGGAGACATACAACCATTCACTTTTTTATTCACACACACGTTTCTCCAATGAACAGCAAGGCAGTGTTTACAGCAATGCAGGGCCTTTCTTGACACACACACACACACACACACACTAAAACACACACATATATTTTTGTGCAAGGCTCCACCCACCAGACTCGCCGCCACGGCATCCAGAGGTAATTATATATCTCATATATATATATATGTATATATATATGATATATAATATATATTTTTATTTTTATTTTTAGCTGAGGTGTTTTCTTTTTCTTCTGTTTTTTTTTTTTTTACCAATTCGTTTTTTTTTTTGTTTTTTTTTTTGCAATTTCAGAAAACGGCAGTTATCACACACAGGAATAAATATTAATTACAAAAAGCAGCTTTTATTTTAATAAGTTGTCAATTTGGATATTTAGACAAAATACTGAATAAACGGTGCTGTTTTATTTCCCACAATAAAATCCTCACATTTTTTTTCTCTAAATGGAAATTCAAGTTTTATTAAAATCCCTTTTTTTATTTCAATTTTCTATTTTGAACTGAAAACCCCAGCGTGAGTTCGCATGAAACTAGTTAATTTAATATTTTTTTCTATTTCCTCCTCTTGTCTTTTTTTTTTTTTTCGCCCTTTTTTTCGGCGCTCTCGTTGCTTTGGCCTCATCATCTCTATCTTTATTTTTTTATATATATTATATTTCTTGAAAAGTAAAAGAAAAGAAAAAGGCGAATCGACCAGGTTAGCGCCGGAGGAGACCTTACCTGAGTTTCATCCTTCACCTTTTTATTTGAGTGTGTGTGTGTGTGTGTGTGTGTGTGTGTGTGTGTGTGTGAGTGTGTGTGTGTGTGCGTGCACGTGCATGAGGCCTGTCTATTTCCTGAAGTGTTCTACTTGATCTTCTCCAACCCTCTAGACCCCGTTCATCTAAATCTACAGTGAAGCCCTTTTAAATCAAACTATTTCAAAGTGCAGCCCAAACAACCACCATGACCTTTGACCTTTTTGTCTCTTTCTTTAAAATATGTATATTTTTACTTTATTTCATTTTAAATTATAGACTGAGGTGCAGGTCCAAGGACAGAGCTGAGCACCTTCGTTGTTTAAAAAAAAAAAAATGTAAATAATTTTATTATTATTTACCGCCGATTCGGCGCTAAGCTAGCCATTTTTGCGCTGCTAATTTTTAGCAACAATTAGCATCATGCTAATAAGCAAAACATACTAAATGCTAATCACATGTTGCTAATTTTCAGCAAATTGAGGGTGTGTGTGTGTGTGTGTGTGTGTGTGTGTGTGTGCGTTTGCCGAGTTCAATTAGAAGCCCATTCGGCGCTAAGCTAGCCATTTTTGCGCTGCCATAGCGCCATGAAGAAAGCACTTGCAATAAAGAAATTCAATGAAATACAAAAAAAATGTAATATAATGACATCACCAACTTCTTAGCAGTTCAGCTGCTCAAAAATGCGCGAATGTTGCTAATTTTGAGCAACAATTAGCATCATGCTAATAAGCAAAACGTGCTAATTGCTAATTAAATGTTGCTAATTTTCAGCAAATTTGAGGGTGTGTGTGTGCGTTTCCCGAGTTCAAATAGAAGCCCATTCGGTGCTAAGCTAGCCATTTTTGTGCTGCCATAGCACCATGGGGGTGGGGCGGGGGGTTAATGCGTGAGAAAGCACCTTGAAATAAAGAAATTAAATAAAATACAAAAAAATTGTAATATAGTGACGTTACCTTGGGAGTTCGGCTGATCGAAAACGTGCAAACGCAGCTAATTTTTAGCAACAATTAGCATCATGCCAATAAGCAAAATATACTGATTGCTAATCAAATGTTGCTAATTTTCAGCAAATTGAAGGTGTGTGTGTGTGCGTTTACCAAGTTCAAATAGAAGCACATTTGGTGCTAAGCTAGCCATTTTTGTGCTGCCATAGCGCCATGGGGGTAGGGGGGTGGTTAATGCGTGAGAAAGCGCCTTGAAATAAAGAAATTAAATAAAAAATTGTAATATAGTGAGGTTACCTTAGGAGTTCAGTTGCCCGAAAACGCACGAACGCTGCTAATTTCTAGCAACAATTAGCATCATGCTAATTAGCAAAACATGCTAATCATACGTCGCTAATTTTTTCAGGCGTCGCCGCGAATCGGAGCGGGTGCGTGCACGTTTGCCGAGTTCAAATAGAACCCCATTCGGCGCTAAGCTAGCAATTTTTTTCCACTATCATCTGGTTTCAGAAGCTTTCGCGGCGCTGGGAGGGCAGAGGGAGGGAGTCCGCCGGGGGTCTCGGCTGAGCAGGAAAATGAAAAGTTGCCTTCTCCTTTGCTGATCCAGGAGTTTTCGCAGACTTTCTCCTCCACGCTCGGCTTCACTTTCCATTTCCCGCGGGCTCCTCCGCGCTCCTTTTGTGTCCCATTGTTGACTTGTCGCCGAGCCGCCGCTATATATTTAGGGCCTTTTCTTTCCTCGCTTCCCCCGTCTTCCTCATCCTTTTCTTTTCGCCACGCCGGCCCGATACTCCTCTGTCAGCTCGCAGGGGCGACGGCGCCCAGCGATCCTCAACCTCGCCTTCTCTTTTTACGCTTTCGCTCCCGGCGACTGTCACCGGAGCGGGATTATGTACCGGTGAAGGAGAAGGGAAAAAAAAAAAAATGATCCGGGTCGTATCGGGGACTCGTCTCGGGGTTTTTTTTTAGCGGCGCCGGCTTGGTGTTGTTTCCGGGTTTTTTTCCTTTTTGGTCAGATTCATTTAACGTCGTTCTTGGACTGGACACACATGAATAACATATATAAAATAATGAAAATAAAAAAAAAAAAAAAAGAAAAAAACACTATTTAAATACACTGAAATAAAATGACATCAAAATAGGATATATATCAGTCGATTTAATTAAACTGAAATCCAAAAAATTGACGTTGCAAAAATATTTAAAAAAAATTCAAGTAAAATCAAAAAAGAGTGTATATCAGTAAAAAAAAATAAAATTAAATGAGATTAGCTAAGAAATGGTATCAAAATAAAATATGTACCCGTAAATTCAATCAAACCAGAGAAATAAAATGACATCAAAACAGAATGTATCTCAGTCAATGTAATTAAATTGAAATTAAAATAAATTGACGTTGCAAAAATATTTGAAAAAAAATTCAAGTAAAATCAAATAGAGTGTATATCAGTAAAAAAAAATAAAATAAAATGAGATTAGCTAAGAAATTAAATAAAAAAAAAAATATGTACCCGTGAATTCAATTAAAATAAAATAAACCAGTGAAATAAAATGACATCAAAACAGAATGTATCTCAGTCAATGTAATTAAATTGAAATTAAAATAAATTGACGTTGCAAAAATATTTGAAAAAAAATTCAAGTAAAATAAAAAAAGAGTGTATATCAGTAAAAAAATTAAATAAAATTAGATTAACTAAGAAATAACTAAGAAATGGGATTAAAATAAAATATGCACCCGTAAATTCAATTAGAATAAAATAAAATAAACCAGCGAAATAAATGTTAAATAACATTAAATTGAATTGAAAATAAAATGAAATGAGAACATAAATATAATAAAATAAATACATGAATGTAATTGTATCGCAATACAAATGTATTTAAAAATGGGAATTAAATTGTAATAAATATAAGTTTAGAACATATGCCACAAAATAAAAATATATTTAATTTAAGTCATGTTCATTTAAAATAAATACCATTAAATTAGATCAAAATTGATCAAGTATATGCCAGTTAAAGCAAATCAAATTGATAAAAATAAAAATATAATTATACAGAATATAAACCAGTATAATATGATAAATAAATCAAAATTGAAATAAAAGAAGAAATATATCAGTAAAATAATTGATAGTATAATTTGACAGATTTTTGTATTAAAAAGATAAATTTCATTAATATGTAACGTACGCCATAAACTTGAAATAAAATGAAAAATCTTCAGCTAAAATAAAAAATAAAATAATTTAAACAAAAATTAAATTGCTTTTAAATGGAATCGAAATACAATATATACCAGTTCATAGAATAAAAAGGAATTTAAATCAAATTTTAAAATTAATACCAATAAAAATATACAGGTGAAAAAAAGCAATATTAACATTACGTAACAATAATAATAATGATAATGTGCATAAAAATAGAATAGGCCATATGAATATACAAGTAAACTAAAATAAAATTTAGAAATTGTAATTAAAATAAAATAAAAATTAAATATTTACATCCTGCCCCTGCTGCCACATCGCGTTAGCTTAGCACAAATGCAGTGCCACATAGATGCTAACGGTAGCAGCTAGCCACTCTACCATCAATATAAGATTGAAATATGTTGCAGCTCACAAGATCAGTGTGTGTGTGTGTGTGTGTGTGTCGGGTTGGAGAGTATTATGGGATTCTTCCTCATTGTTCCAGGTGTGATGAAGATGACGCAGGTGACGGTCGGAGGACGTTAGCGGGAAGAGGAAGAGGAGCAGGGACAGATATTAGCGAAGCCACTGCGGCGTCACGGATAAGTCGGCGGCGTCTCTCTCGCCTCAAAGCGCCTCCGGGGGAAAAAAAATCCGGTTAACGTCGGTCAGGAGATTATCCTCGGCGGAACGCTCCGGTCACGCTCCGCCTTCCGAGGGGCCGCAGACGGCGGCTAAGGAAGCGCGGCGCCATTGTGCGTCCGGGAGGCGCGGACTCGTGGCGTGGGATTAGCACGGTGAGGAGGAGCTAGCGGCGGCGGCTAAGCCCCTCCATGCGGTCGAGGGGGGGGACGAGATTCGAGGCTTTTATTTTGAAAAGTGTCCGGCTAGCTTCCTGTCACGGCCCTGCAATGAATGGATGAATGAATGAGGTTACTAGCAACTTCCTGTTTCCATGTGACCACCAATGAGTGCTGCTACCATGTGATGTGAATGAAAGAACGCTAATACTAGCAAACTGCTGTTGTAGGTCTGTGAATGATGATAGCGACCCGCTGTTGCTATCTTTCTATGTAACCGCTAATGAGAGGATGATGGTTGCACCGATTTGTATCATGTGACTGGGTGAATAAATGAATGCTAGCTTGCTGTTGTATGTCTCCGGGACATGAATGGATGCAAGCTAATACTAGCTAGCTGCTATTTGTTTTGATGCGAAATTGCAAATGAGTGGGTGAATTCTTCAGTCTTGATATGACTTTTGAAGGAAATAGTGAGTGAATGACTGAATGTCTCTGACGCGAATCAATGAATGCTAATACTAGCTAGCAGCTATTTGTTTTGATGTGAAATTCCAAATGAGCGGGGGCATTGTTCAGTCTCTATATGACTTTTGAAGGAAAGAGTGAAGGAATGGCTGAATGACATGAAAGAATGAGTAAATAAATGCTAATACTAGCTAGCTGCTGTTGTTTGTTTTGATATGAAATAGCAAATGAGAGGGTGAATTGTTCTCGCTATATGCCTTTTGAATAAAAAGTCAAGGAGTGACTGAATGGCTGAATGTCTCTGACATGAATAAATAAACGAATGAAAAAAATAATGCTAATACTAGCTAGCTGCTATTTGTTTTGATATTAATAAGCAAATGAGAGGGTGAATTGTTCTCGCTATATTACTTGCAAGCAAAAGAGGGAATGGCTGAATGTTTATATGACATATGAATGAAATAATGAATGAATGCTAATACTAGCTAGCTGCTGTTGTAGGTCTGTTAATGATGATAGCAACCTGCTGTTATGTCTTACTATCTGACTGCTAATGATTGGTTGCACCAATCTGTATCATGTGACTGGGTGAATGAATGAATGCTAACTTGCTGTTGT
>NC_141289.1:2337500-2397500 GCF_037954325.1 Fistularia commersonii | reverse complement strand
TTTTTCACCCCGACCTTTGAATTCAACAAGGTCGCGACCCCGAGAAACGTCTACGCGCAAAAACACAACTTTTTCGGCGATTTCCTGTGCAGATCGGCACAATTATTGATTTATTTTTATTTTTTATGGGCTAATTTCTCGCTATCGTCTTTGGAGATATGAGTTTGCATACATCCATCTGTTTTTGGTCGTGTCATTACCCCGAGAAATAGTAATAAAAAAATAAATTTAAAAAAATATGACATAAAAAAAGGATATGAATATATATATATAATGTAAAAAATATAATATTATATAAAAATATAATATAATATAAAAATATAAATATAAAATATAAAATATAACAATATGATATAAAAATATAAAAAAATAAAATATAAAAAAAAAAAAAAATAAAATAAAAAAGCACTTCCTGCTTATATCAAAATATATATATATATATATTTTTTGTTTGTTTTATTAGTTGTGTGTGTGCGTGCATGTATGTGTGTGCACGTACCATGCTTTTATTTTTTGGGCATTTGCACATTCTGATGCACGGTTGAAGCGATCATCCTTCTCTGCAGACACACACACACACACACACACACACACACACACACACAAAGACAGTGTGTGTTCACGCACGGAAACACTACCAATATGCAAATAAGTAAAACTTGCTATTTGAATGAAAAGAATGTCTCCATAAACACACACACACACACACACACACACGCAACCAAAACATGGTCATCTGTGTCCTGATCCTCGTCGCCGGGTGAAAGTGTCCGTTCATCTAGGATGGTGTGTGTTCACACACGTGTGTGTGTGTGTGTGTGCGTTTGTGTGTGTGTGTGTGTGTGTGTGTGACAGGAAATGGAGAACGTGGGTTTCGGGTTTCCGCGAGGCCCGGTTGCCGTGTAACAGTATCGGAGTGTGTCTTCCTCGGAGACGAGTTCCCACACCCTCCTCGACTCACACACTCCCGATCCCGAGCCTCGCGCTCAGGTGACGCCGAGCCACCTGTCACACAACACGCGTGTGTGTGGTGTGTGTGTGTGTGTGTGTGTGTGTATAGAGGCATTCTTTTCATTCTAATAGCCATTTTTGCTCATTTGAATATTGCTAGTCTTCCTGCGTGAACACGCACTGCCTTCATATGTGTGTGTGTGTGTGTGTGTGTGTGTGTGTGTGTGTGGCCACCATAGTCGTGTCCCAGTTCTACTTTAGCCCAAACTTTTCAACTGCACTCAGAGCTGACGTGCAGTCGGTTGACTTAGCTAGCGGCTCGTCGCCCTTGCCAGCGGAGATTGGGACACACACACACACACACACACACACACACACACACACACACACACACACTCCTGCCCCGCAGCTCTAGAGGACAGTGTCTTTAAACGTCCGATAAACCCATTTGTTTCCCTCTTTTAAAGACTTAAACCTATTTTCCTTTGTTTACACCCACGGTTTAATATCCCTGCAGCTCCAGACGCTAGAACCGCAGAACCCCGTCTGGGTTCTCCGCAGGTTCTCCGCAGGTTCTCCGAGAACCCGTGTGAGGGACGTCGAAGCAGAGAGGTTGCCGGTTTGATTCCCGCCTCCTTCCAAAGCGTCCAGGGGCGAGACATGTAGCCCCCTCTGTGCTCTCGGTCTGGTTTTTCAGGTTAGCGCCTAGCATGGCAGCTCTTCCGCTATGTGTGTGTGTGCGTGTGTGTGTGTGTGTGTGTGTGTGCGTTGACTCAGATGCTATCTTTCCGTCACACAACCGTAACGATCGTTAGGGGCCTCAGGTGCTACTTCCTGTTTTTACCTGAGGCAAAACGTCACTTGCTAACTCTATGTGAATATGAATGAATGGCTATGCTAGCGTACTGTTGGCTAGCACCAAATTTAAAAGTAAATAAAATAGAGATTAAATAAAAAGATGAATAAATGAAATATATAGATGGAAAATAAATAAAATAAGTGAAAAGTAAAGGAAATAAATAAAGAAAATAAATTCAAATAAATAAATGGGAAAAAATAAATTCACAAGTATATCCAAGTAAATAAGTGGAAAAATACAATAAATAAAAAAACAAATTTGAAAAAAATAAATCAAGAAAAATGGAAAAAAATTAATAAATAAAATTTAGATACGTAATTAAATAAAAAAGGAACAAACAAGAAATCACCTGCGAATAAGCAAAATTTAATTTCAATAATAATCCAGATTAGGCAAAAGTCCAAGAGTACACACATAGCGGTACAATTGCTGCAAAATCACAGTCGCGCCGCGACCGGGATGATTTTCCCTCCAAGAACAAAAGCTCAATTATGGGATGAACCTGCCCCCCAATTTTTCTTTTTTTTTTTTTTTTTTCAATAATTCCCTCCAATTACAACGCGCATTGTTGCGACTTCCCGCCGGCGGATGAGCGGCTCGACCATCTGGACTAACCGATCCCTTATTGGAAACAAAACAAAACAAATAAATAAATAAAAATGGCGGAACGAGACGTTCCTTTTTCAATCCGCGGGGAAATTTAACCGCCGGGCGCTCTCAGGGAAGGAATAAAAAGAGTTGACATTTGCGGGCGAACCTCAGCTTACGAATTTAATTTGTCCTTTTACGAAACTGAAACGTTCACGCACCAAATCAATGTTTTCCATTGAAATTAAAGCGTCCTGCACTCTTTGAAAACTCTTTTACGGGTTTATTTGTAGCAAAAATGCAGAAAGGAAGTCAAGCTAACCTGATATATTGTTGTGTTTCTGCTGTTCTTGCTCCTGGCTAACGCTGTCTGCTAACGCCACCTCCAGCTAGCTGTCTTTCGTTCAACTAAGCTAACAATTGCTTTCCTTTGTTAGCATAGCCGCCCCTTTAGCCACACGAGCTATCTTTAGCCCTTCTTTGTCCTTCAGGATGGTACAGATGGTTGACTTAGCCATGTCATAGCGCTTGGCTAGATCTGCAACACCAACGCCGCGCGCACGTTTAGCTATTATTTCCTTTTCCAGATCCATTGTGATTCTTAATTTCTTCTTAACACCGCTAGCACTAGCACTTTTAATCTTTTTGGGAACCATACTGAGGGCTAGCTTATAGGAAAAAAAAGCACAAAATAGCATAAGAACAGGAGAACGCAACGATGAATGATGTAAACAACAACGAAAGCACGCACGACTGCTGCTAGGCTACAATGCCACAATATGGAAAGCCTGTGAGTTTGTTTATTTGTGCGCTAAAACTTGATTGGTTTGTGATTAGGGGCGTCCCTAAGGCCATTGGAGGAGGGAGGAACTAACTGACCTTCCCAGCGGAGGGATATGAGCACCGCGGTGGCGGCGGCTAGCCTGCCTGAAGGCCCACGGCCAGAAGGTAATATACTATATATATATTAGCAACCTGCTGTTGTATGTCTCTTTATGGCATTGCTAATGACTCGGTGAATGGTTGTATGTTGCTAACTTGCTAATGAGAGGGTTAATTACTATATGTCGCTAATGTGCTAATGGAAGGGTAAATGGTTGTATGTTCCTTACTTGCTAATGACAGGGTGAATGGTTAGATGTCACTAACATGCTAATGAGAGGGTGAATGGTTGAATGCTGCTAACATGCTAATGTAAGGGTTAATGTTGTATGTCGCTCACATGCTAATGAGAGGATGAATGGTTGTATGCTGCTTACATTCTAATGACAGGGTTAATATGATGTCGCTAACATGCTAATGAGAGGGCGAACGGTCGTATGCTGCTAACATGCTAATGTTCGGGTTAATGTTGTACATCGCCAACATACTAATGAGAGTGTGAATTCTTATATGTGGTTAATGTGCCAGTGACATGGTTAATGATTGTATGTTGCAAACGTGCTAATGAGAGGGTGAATGGATGTATGTTTCTTACTTGCTAATGAAAGGTTGAATGGTAATATGTTGCTAATATGCTGATGAGAGGATGAATGGTTGGATGCTGCTAACATTCTAACGAGAGGGTTATTGTTGTGTGTCGCTAACATGCTAATGAGAGGATGAATGGTTGTATGATGCTAACATTCTAATGAGAGGGTCAATTTTGTATGTCACTAGCATGCTAATGTTAGGGTGAATGGTTTTATGTTGCTTACTTGCTAATGACAGGGTGAATGGTTAGATGATGCTAGCATGCTAATGAGATGATAATTTGTTGTATACTGCTAACATGCTAATTTGAGGGTTAATGTAACATAGCACTAACATGCTAATGAGAATGTGAATGGTTATATGTAGCTAATGTCCTAATGACATGGTTAATGACATCCCGGTAACAATGGAGGCCCTGGAAGTCGCTGTGCGCCACGGAGAGTGATAGCGGCGACATGCTGCCGCTGAGAAACGACAGCGTGTCGTTTTGACACTTCTGTGTGTGTGTGTGTGTGTTTGTGTGTGTGTGTGTGTGTGTTAGAAACTGTAGTCGTTTCATCGCTAGATCTTCATACTAGCAAACGGACTCCTGCTCGCATCATGCTAATGTGGAGTTCATCGCTAAAGTGTTAGCATGAGCAATCCATAGGGTTGAGTGTATTCATCTCAATTGTCGAGTAATCTTGAGGCGAAGTAATCCTTTCAGTCCCTCAAGTAATCCCAATGGCTGAGTAATCCGAAAGCAAGGTAATCTGAATGGCGGAGTAATCCCATAAACTGGCTGAGCGGTCTATACTATAGACGTCTATAGGGGACAATTCTTTAGATGTAAATAGGGGACAGTGCTTTAGATGACTATAGGGGATAGTGCATCAGAATTATATAGGGGTCAATACTTCAGATATCTATAGGGGTCAATACTCCAGATGTCTATAGGGGACAATGCTTCAGATGTCTATAGGGGACAATGCTTCATATGTCTATAGGGGTCAATACTCCAGATGTCTATAGGGGTCAATATGTCCGATGTCTATGGAAGACAATGCTTCAGATGTCTATAGGGGACAATACTTCCGATGTCTATAAGGGACAACACTTCAGATATCTATAGGGGTCAATACTCCAGATGTCTAAAGGGGACAGTGCTTCAGATATCTATAGGGGACAATACTTCAGAAGTGTATATAGGACAATACTTCAGATGTCTATGGGGACAATGCTTCATATGTCTATAGGGGACAATGCATCAGAATTATATAGGGGTCAATACTCCAGATGTTTATGGGGACAATGCTTCAAATGTCTATAAGGGACAATACTTCAGAAGTGTATATAAGACAATACTTCTGATTTCTATAGGGGACAATGCTTCATATGTCTATAGGGGACAATACTTCTGATGTCTGAGGGACAACACTTCAGATATCTATAGGGGACACTGCATTAGAATTATATAGGGGTCAATACTCCAGATGTCTATAGGGGATAATGCTTCAAATGTCTATAAGGGACAATACTTCAGAAGTGTATATAAGACAATACTTCTGATGTCTATAAGGGACAACACTTCAGATATCTATAGGGGACGATTCTTCAGATGTCTATAAGGGACAATACTTCAGATGATGATATGGGATAGTGCATCAGAATTATATAGGGGTCAATACTCCAGATGTCTATAAGGGACAATGCTTCAGATGTCTATAGGGGACAATACTTCCGATGTCTATAAGGGACAACACTTCAGATATCTATGGGGTCAATACTCCAGATGATTATAGGGGACAATGCTTCAGATGTCTATAGGGGACAATGCTTTGGTTGTAAATACTGGACAATACTTCAGATATCTATAGAGGACAGTGCTTCAGATGTCTATAGGGGACATTACTTCAGATGTCTATTGAGGAAAATACTTCAGATGTCAATAAGGGAGATGCCTTAGATGTATATAGGGGACAATGCTTTAGTTGTAAATAGGGGACAATACTTCAGATGTCTGTAAAGGGCAATACTTCAGATGTCTATAGGGGACGATGCTTCAGATGTGTATAGGGTTCAATGGTTTAGATGTCTATATAGGATAATGCTTTAGCTGTACATTGGGGACAATGCTTTAGTTGTACATAGGGATCAATACTCCAGATGTCTGTAGGGGACAGTGCCTCTACAGGGGACGCCGAATCCGATGTCTATAGGGATCCCCAATTTAGGCGCTGCATTAGACGGCTGTCACAGCCCCTTCAGAAGTCTATAGGTGCGCTGTTTCCCATGTCTATAGGGGGCGCTGTGTCGGCCGTCTAAAGGGTATGTTTATGGGTGGGAGTGCTGTTCTGACGCTCGGCGCCGCCAGAAGCCGAGCTCAGAGATGAAAAGGAAGCACCCAGAAGCCACTTCCCTCCGTCCCAAACTCTGAAATCCCAATTCGCGTTTCGGCCCCGGGGCCGCTCCGGGCTCCACGCTTCAGACGCGTCCACCTGGCGCCAAGGAAGGTCTCGTCGCCCCGCGGCGCCGTCCGGTTTCCCGATTCCTCCTCGGCCGTGACGCCCCTTTGTTCGCTTCCAAAACCTGCAGCACCCGGCGATTCGCTTTCCTTGCCGTCCAGCGAATAGCGACGCATGTAGCGCCGCGACACGTAGCGCCGCGGCTAACCCTTTCACACGCTGTGTATGTATGTGAAAAGGTTAGCTGCGACACGTAGCGCCGCGGCTAACCCTTTCACAAGCTGTGTATGTATGTGAAAGGGTTAGCCGCGACACGTAGCGCCACGGCTAACCCTTTCACACGCTGTGTATGTATGTGAAAGGGTTAGCTGCGACACGTAGCGCCGCAGCTAACCCTTTCACACACATACACAGCATGTGTAAACAAACAAACAAACTAAGACAGGAAGTAGGAAGCAGGAAGTAGCAAAAAATTATTATTATTTTTCTTTAAAAATGAGTGTATGAGTGATGTGTGTGTGTGTGTGTGTGTGTTACAGAGAACACCGGTTGCTACGGAGGCTTGTTGTGTTAAAGCACATTCACAAGTTTTATTTTTATTTTGTGTGTGTGTGTTTGTATTTACTTTGAGCTCGTTCCGCGGCGCCAGCATGAATGACGGCGCCGCTAATGGCGCCTCTGGTTTTGTCTCCGGCGTCGTAAACGACGACAACGGGGGCCCGGTAACAATCCGGTGGGGGGGGGGGGGGCGTCACGTCAAACCCAATCATATTTGTTGTTTAAACGTCGTGTTTTTGTTTTTTTTTTTGTATCATTTGCCAACTTTTACCGACTTCTATTCTAATTTTTTTTTTTTTTTTTTTTTTTTTTTCTCCTTATTTGTTCGCCGCCGTCCTCGACGCCGTCTTCTCGTCTTTTGATTCCGCCGACTTTGAAAACGCGGGGAAGCGAGCATCAAGGGGAATTGGGTGTGCGAGGGGAAAAAAAAAAAAAAAAAAAAAAAAACGGCGCCGATGAGACTTTCTTTCCAGAGCTCATAGCAACACGAGCGCCAAACGCTAATGGACACACACAAACACACACACACATTTTACCCGGCGTGCACGTTTGGTATTAAAGGGGCGTGGCGGCCGCCGCGACGACGGCGTCCTCGTATTTAAAGCGTCACGTTGCGATAACAGCCGCGATAATCTTTAGCCGCCGGCGGTTTTGTTCTGACAAGCCACGCCACGATCTCTCCAGGAGCCGCCGCCGATGACTCGGGTCTAAAAATACCCGGCGACGAAGAAGAGCAGAACAAAGGAGGAGAAAAAAAAAAAAAAGATAAAATAGCCTTAAATAAAACGGGGTGGTTTTGATCTATTTCTAGTTTCGGCGACGTAAAAATAAAAGCTACGTTTTGGACGCTAACGGCGCCTCCCCCCTTCCCCCCTCCAAACCCAAGGATGCTACGTCGCTAGCGCCATGCTAACACGCCCCCGACGGCGGCGTGTTAGCATGGCGCTAGCAAACGGACCCCCAACTCGTTTCATGCTAATGGCGAGTTTGTTGCTAAAATGTTAGCATGAGCAACTAATCCCGATGTTCAAGGAATGCTAATACCTGAGTAATCCATTTGGTCGGGTAATCCCAATGGCTGAGTAGTCTACATCGCTAAGTAATCCCAAAGCGAGGTAATCCCAATGGCCGAGTAATCCCGTGGCTAAGTAGTCTACATCGCTGAGTAATCCCAAAGCGAGGTAATCCCAATGGTTGAGTAATCCCTAGGCAAAGTAGCCCCAATGGGCAAGTAATCCTAGTGGCAGAGTAATCCCATTGGTTGAGTAGTCTACATCTGAGTAATCCCAAAGCGAGGTAATCCCAATGGCCGAGTAATCCCGTGGCTAAGTAGTCTACATTGCTGAGTAATCCCAAAGCGAGGTAATCCCAATGGTTGAGTAATCCCTAGGCAAAGTAGCCCCAATGGGCAAGTAATCCTAGTGGCTGAGTAATCCCATTGGTTGAGTAGTCTACATCTCTGAGTAATCCCAAAGCGAGGTAATCCCAGTGGCTGAGTAATCCCAATGGTCAAGTAATCCCCATGGTAGGGTAACCCAAATTTGTGTGTCTGGAGGTCAGGGGGTCTGGAAGTTTGGGGGCGTCTGGAGGTCTGGAGGTCTAGAGGTCTAGAGGTGTAGAGGTCTGAAGGTCAGGAGGTCTGGAGTTCTGGGGGTCGGGAATTTAGGGGGTCTGGGGGTCTGGAGGTCTAGAGATGTGGAGGTTTGGAGGTCTGGAGGTCTGGAGGGCTAGAGATGTGGAGGTCTAGAGGTTTGGAGGTCAGGAGCTCTGGGGGTCTGAGGGTCTGGAGGTCTGGGGGTCGGGACTTTGGGGGGTCTGGGGGTCTTGAGGGCTCAAGATCTAGAGATCTAGAGGTCTGAAGGTCAGGAGGTCTGGAGGTCTGGAGGTCCGGAGGGCCAGAGATGTGGAGGTCTGGGGGTCTGGAGGTCTAGAGAT
Organism: Fistularia commersonii; assembly: GCF_037954325.1. Taxonomy (NCBI): domain Eukaryota; kingdom Metazoa; phylum Chordata; class Actinopteri; order Syngnathiformes; family Fistulariidae; genus Fistularia; species Fistularia commersonii. The sequence goes on along the minus strand of NC_141289.1, from coordinate 2,388,692 downwards.
CTAGAGGTGTAGAGGTCTGAAGGTCAGGAGGTCTGGAGTTCTGGTGGTCTGAGGGTCTGGAGGTCTTGGGGTCGGGAATTTGGGGGGTCTGGGGGTCTGGAGGGCTAGAGATGTGGAGGTTTGGAGGTCAGGAGGTCGGGGGGTCCAGAGATCTAGAGGTCTGAAGGTCAGGAGGTCTGGAGGTCCGGAGGACTAGAGAGGTGGAGGTCTAGAGGTTTGGAGATCAGGAGCTCTGGGGGTCGGGAATTTGGGGGGTCTGGGGGTCTGGAGGTCTAGAGATCTAGAGGTGTAGAGGTCTGAAGGTTAGGAGGTCTGAGGATTTGGAGGTCTGGAGGTCTGGAAGTCTGAAGGTGTGGAGGTCTGGAGGTCTGGAGGTCTGAAGGTTAGGAGGTCTGAGGATCTGGAGGTCTGGAGGTCTGAAGGTCTGGAGGTCTGAAGGTCTGGAGGTCTGAAGGTCTGAAGGTCTGAAGGTCTGGAGGTCTGGAGGTCTGGAGGTCCAGCCTGGGTGGAGAGCAGACGTACACCAGGCAAACTGGGGCCGGAGAAGGAGTTGGAGGGTTTCCATAGCGACTGACTTGCCTTCGTATCTTAATTTTTTTTTCCTGCGCATGAATGTTTTCTAAGTACCCCCACAGCACACGTGCACTGTGCACGTGTGTGTCTATGTGTGTGTGCGTGCGCACGTACACGTGCATGTTATGCGTCTGTGAGAGAAATATGTCGGTGTGACATTCTTTTTTTTTTTCTTGGACTCAATCATCTTAGTGTGTGTGTGTGTGTGTGTGTGTGTGTGTGTGTGTGTGTGTGTGTAGGCACAGAGCCAATCAGACGCCGGCATCTGTCGGGGCTGGCAGGCTCGCCCAGGTCATCCCGAAGACCCGAACACACACAAACACACACACACACATATGCATACCACCACCTCCACACAACAGCCGTGGGCAACTCACACACACACACATACACACACACACACACACACAAACTAAAACAGTGCATAATTAGCTCTCCAGCTTAGCGCTGGGTCGGGCCCTGTAAAATACAAATAAATAAATAAACGAAATAACACACACACACACACACCTCGGGCGGTTTGCATGGCCGTGGCACACACAAACACACACACACACACACTCATAACACTCGGGTCGGACACCGATACACTTGTTTGATTTCCAGTGATCACAAGCGGAATAAAACGTAAACCCAAGACCAGGAGGGGGAGCAGAGGATCATGGGTAAACTGTTATTACCGTGTTATTACCGTGTTATTACCGTGTTATTACCGTGTTATAAGCACATTGTGTTTCCCCCCCCGACAAAAGTCAGGTCCCGAAAAACATTTCAGGATATCGCGTCATGGAGGAGGCGGAGCCAATTTGTGGATGCTAATGATAGCATCGCTAACCCAGGAGAGACGGTTCGTCCGTGTCCGGAGGCGTTTTTCGCAAAAGCGGCACTCGAAGAGAAAATACACAGGGAATATTTTATTTACATATTTTGGAGTCACTTTGGGTTGTTTTTGTGTTTTTGTTACAGTTAGCACAATTTTATCCGATTGCTAAAAACTACCCCGTGTCCAACTAGCTAGTTTCCAGCTAGCTCGCGGACGCGTAGCCATTTGTGACAAACCGACCAGTACCGTCTCAAAATTTGGGAGGCAGTTTTTTGCTCAAGAGCAACCAGCGAAAGGAACAGAAGAACATGGCGTCGGACTAACAAGGCTACATAATCACTAGCATCGCTATCTGCCGCCATTTTTGTTACTGCTCTGCCTTGCCCTCTAGTGGACATATTGTTTGACGGCCGTGGGAACGTAAGTGAACCTGTAACTGAAAGGAAACTGTTTACTTCATGCTAACATGATGTTAGCATGAATGACTCTTGTGTTGTAGCTGCCCCCCCCCCCAACCCCGCCCACTGACCCCCAACTTCCTGGCGGCGTCCCTGTTTTCTTCTCAGACCGAATCCGACTTATTGTCCCCTAGCCTGCGTTTGTTTATCTTTAGCTTATCTTTAGCTTTAGCTCATTAAAGATCCCAAAGTTAGCTTGCGGTCGGAAGGGGGGCCGGCTCTTTAATTTGCTGAGCCGTGGGTCGAAAATTATCAGTCCCCCCCCCCCCCGCCGCCCCCTGGACTGTTTTGATTGGACCTCGGCCTCTAATGGAGCCGGAGAGCAGAGCAGAGAGTAAACAATACGGAGGCGGGATTAAGTGGTGATTATTATTCCGGGGTTACTGGCGGTGTCTCCGCTCGGAAGGCTCCGGGCGGCGAGTCTCTCGTGCGCCAACCGGGCGGGGAGTAGTTATGCGAAGAAGGGGGAGCTGCGTTTACTGGTCTTAGCATCTGAGCATACCAAGAAAAAAAGAAGGTCCGTCGGGTAAACGGGAGTGTCCGCTGGCGCCGCGGTGGGAAGTTGCAATTGGGTCGTGCAGTGGCAACCTCCCTGGGAGAACTTTGTCTGGGCTCATTGATGTTCTCCGGCCGTAAGGAAATAGATCTGTACCTTCCACATGTCAGCAGTGCCAAATGGGAGTAAGATAGGGATGTATGTTACAGTGGTACAGGACATGTATGCCCGATGTGTTGTGATGGAGGAAGTCAATGTGGAGATGAGACTACATCAGGGATCTGCTCTGTGTCCCCAGACGGCCTCGGGTGGCAAGTCTCTTGCGGAGAGTAGATATGTGGTGGTGGTGGGGGGGGTTGCATTTACTGGTCCGAGCATCCGAGCCTACTGAGGGAAAAAAAGGTCTGTCGAGGGTAAACGGGCCGATTGATTGCTCAGCAGTTCCAAATGGGAAGAAGAGTGAGGAGCTGCGGTACAAAGAAGTCTTGAAACCCAAGGATATATGCTAGAGCGGCACAGGACATGTATGTCCGGTATGTTGTGATAGTGGGAGGTCAATGTGGAGGTGGGGCTACGTCAGGGATCTCCTCTGACCCCCTCCTTGTTTGCTATTGATGGGCTCATAGATGAGGTTACACAAGAGGTACCATGCAACAAGATGTTTCTCAGATGACGTTGTGATCTGCAGTGAAAACAGGGAACAGGTGGAGGAACATCTAGTTGGGCGTATTCTGAGAGGATTCAAGTGGAATCATGAGGCTACGGGGAGCGGAGATGAGGAAGTTGGAGGTGCTAGAGGAGGACCAGAGAGGAGATTCCTACCTCCATCTGACCCTCCCCTCTGCATTCTCTTCTCCACTCCAACTAACTTCAAGTCCTCTTTCCCTCTATCCATAAAAGTTCTTCCAGACCTCCAACCTTTGACCCATCCCTTCTCTCTCCACGTCCAAACCATCTCATTCCGACTTGATCTCCAGAACATCCAGCATGTGCTGTCCCTCTGATGGACTCCCTTCTGATCCTTGCTCCCAAAGAGGTACCTCCACAGCTTCACCTCCCCCCGTTTTCCCTTTCGGGGTCTCCGAACCAGACAACACGTTCATCCCCGAAACATCGTAAATGCTCCGATGAAGAACACTCAGTTTCCGACTTCGACCGTCGGTACCGCCCGCCGGTCCACATCCGCCGAGCTTCTAGGTTACCCTCCAAATTCCAAAAGAGTCGCCTATCGGACGGTTCCGGAGGTCACAAAAGCGGCGCTGAAGGCGACTCTTTACCCATTCAATGGAGCCGTGCTAGCGCGGATTAGCGCGCTAGCACGCCGCCGCCGCCGCCACTCAGGGTCTAATTATTCATCGTCTGGCGGTGGACTGATGACACACACTTCACCGGCGCCGGCACCTCTGGGGAGGAGAGCGAGCCGGGGAGGTGAAAATGAGGATGAATAATTAAGACCCGACGCGTATTTGAAATACAGAGCATGGGTTTTAATTTGACGGGGGAAGGCGGCGGCGAGGAGAAGGAGGAGGAGGAGGGAAGCGAAGGGATGGAGGATCACTGAGCGCCGCGGTCTTGATTTTGTTCCCTTTCATGTTCCGGCATGTTCTGGAATGGCGGTAAACTTCTGCGAATTAAATGTGAGGGGCGGCGGCGGTTTTGAAGATGAGTCGCGCAAGGACACCCTGGCAGATTTTTTTGTTTTGTTTGCAACACCCGTTAGCGTGGCGGTGGAGCATCTGTCACCATGGAAACCAATTAACATCCCAAAAAAAAAAAACAATAAAAGCAAAAACAAACGCCATCTTGACACGGCGTTTTTTTTTCGAAACAGGAGGTTTTATTTTGGAAAGCCAAAGTCGCCGGATGTAGGGAGGCGTGGTTAGCGCTTAGCATTCAGAGCTAACAAAGTGTCAGGTCGTCATGGAAACGCACCTGTTTTCCCTCCACAGCCGCTCCCGACGGTTTCTCGTTACCGACATTTTTTTCCGGACCGGAATTTCTAGGAGGAGTTCGGCGTTCTCGGTATTCCGACGTTCACACCTGTCGACCGGAGGGAGTGTTAGCATAGCATAGTAGCGTCTCGGCCAATCAGGTGCGAGGAATCCCACCCGGCTGCGACGCGGCGGCGATCACATCGCGGAACAAGATTTTATTTTTCTTTTCCTTTTCCATTCTACTTTCATTTTCCCCCTCTTCTCTTCTCTCCTCGCCGAGTTCACCGCTCTCCGCCGTTTCGCCCGGCGAGTGGGCGGTTGTCACGACAACAGATGCCCGAGCTCGTACAAATATTGCCGGCGGCGTCTCTGCCCGTCCAAAATTTGAGACGGGGGGGGGGGTCATACTTTAAAAAATAAAAATAATAATAAAAAATTGATGAACGACAGCATCCAGTTCCTGTTACATGGTTATTACATGTTTATTACACGCTTATTACACGCTTATTACACGCTTATTACACATTGTTATTAAAACAGAGACACCTGCCACGCACGCCACACCATTATAGCTTTCTTCACACACACACACACACACACACACACACTTGAGAAAGCGTGCTTTTTTGGCAACACGACTCCTGTGCTCAGGTTTTCTTATTTCTCCTGACAAAGGCCCTCAGACAAAAGGAGGCAGGAGTGTGTTTACACGTGGGTCTACACACACACACACACACACACACACACACACACACACACACACACCGGGTTGGGATCTTCTTTTCCCCCCCCGAGGAGTCCGAGACTCGCACGAAGGTTTTTTTTTTTTTTTTTTTTTTTCGGAAGTACCCGGAATTACAGCGGCACGCTAATGTAGCATGTGTTTATTGTAAAGGCCAAGTCAATTGTGGTTAGTGTGTTATCAGAGCCGTGTGTGTGTGTGTGTGTGTGTGTGTTAGCGCGTACACACACACACACACACACACTGCTCCACCCTGCTCCCATATTGACATGTGAATCACTCACACACACATATATCTTGCAAGATGGTGAAATTTAAACATTTAAGCCCAGAAGAGCACTAACACACACACACACACACACACACACACACACACACACACACACACACTGCACTCAGCAAAATAAAAATCTCATTATGCTCATGAACCTGAAGGTATGAGAGCAGTCTCTCATCTCAACCCGTGGCCCGGAATATTAAAAGGCTTTTCAGCTTCACTCCTCCTTCTCCTCCTCCCCCTCTTTTTCCTCCCCCACTCTGAATACATATGACTCTTCCTCTTTTTCTCTCTTTTTCTCTCTTTTTCTCTCTTTTTCTCTCTCTTTTTTTCGCCTGTGGGATCAAACGCCCCCCCCCCCCGGGTTGTGGGATTCGGCGCTGGAAATGAATTGCAATTAACAGCCCTTTTTTTTTTTTTTTTTTTTTTTTTTTTTTTTTGCTCACCGATTTTTTTTTTTTTATTACCCAGGACCCTGTGAGCATTTATTTTTATTTTTTTTTTTAATTTTTGTTATTATTTTATTTATTTTCTTATGTTATTTATCCAGTCGTCGAGTTAGCGCTGGGACGCGTTAGCGCCACAGCTAACAGCAAGAGCCGCCTTTTGGAGGCTCTGAGCTGTGAATGGTTATATTTTACCACGTGACGGGCGTGAGGGGGAATAATTTGTCTTTATACGACGTGAATTTTAGGGGTGAATTTCATTATCCGACATATCGGGTGAAAGAACGAACGTTTTTTCTCTACGAGACGTGAATGAGTGAATGAATGGTTGTCTTACGATGTGAATGAGTGAACATTTGTGTTTCTATTGGACGCTAACGAGTGGGTGAGTGGTTTTTGTATATTTATGACATATGAATGAGCCTCGCCTTTCGCCCAATCACAGCAGAGCTAGCCTCCAGCACCCCCCCCCCCCCCCATAACCATAATTGCAGTATTAACATTTTTAGTGAATGAATGAATGAAGTGTCAACCCGCGGGTGTTGTTACCGCTTTATAAACATCAGGAAGTGTAACAACGGAGTTCAAGAAGGCTATCGACGCCGCAAACAGGAAGTGCTGAGGTTTTTTTCCAGACTAGCGTGATATTGGTGCGGCAGGAATGTGCAGGGGGGTCGGAGGGGGAAGCATTGATCTTAAATGACGACAGTCAGGCTCTCTGATCTCAGTCGGACCCCCGAACCCCCCGCGGAGCATTATGCAGCCGTCGCCGGTCCCCATGGAAACCGACGTGTGTGTGCTTGCGCGCGTGTGTGTGTGTGTGTGTGTGTGTGTGCGGGGGTGGCATCTCCACGGGCGTTATCATTCAAGCTCCGCCCCCTGCCTCTCTGGAACGAGAAAACTCTTCGCAATGACCTCCCCTGCGCTGCCGTACAACAAGCAGGGGTTTTTCCATCACCGTTAGCTGCTAGCATTAGCAATTAGCATTAGCATGAGAGTTAGCATTAGCCTTAGCATGACAGTTAGCATTAGCCTTAGCATGACAGTTAGCATTTGCATGAGCCTCGGGTACAAATGTGATGGAACGCGCCCACAGGCACTTGCCTGAGAGGTGGACGGGAGCAGCGGAAGTCCAGTGTCCCTTTTCCAGGGATTCCCCTTTTTTGGATCCCCTCATCGGAAAGATGGAGGTGTGGAGGGAGGGAGTGGTGAAGGTGTGCGGGTTTCCAGATGTGGATGTAGCGACCACGGACGGTTGGAAGGTCGCGGCTTCGATTGCTCCGCCTCCTTCTTGCAAGACTTTGGACAGTACCCTTTGTGCAGAGTAGCCAAACTTGTATTCCCGAAGTCTCCACGTTCTCACCGTTCTTTCCAGGTTGGAAAGGGTGTCGGGGACACTTCCGGTGATGTCACGGCGGGTCAGAGGTCAGCGCTGTCACCTCATCTCGATGCACAAGATGACATTTACAGATTAAACCCCGCCCCCTCCAACCCCCAAAGCGACCCCGAGAGTACAGACGATGAACGAACGGAGATGACGATGCCGATGACTAAGACAATGATCACGTTGCCGTGACAATGAGGACGACGATAAAGACGGTAATGATTATGACAACCGTGGCGTTGATGATCCACGCTTCCACTCAAAGGCACGGCAGGTCTGAGGAAACATCATCCTCCATATCCGTCTGCTTCATCCCAGGCGGAGCCTCCTCATCCTGGGAGCTTCTGTTTGTCTCAGGTTGGATCAAACACCGGCGTTCACCCTCAGAAGTATAGCAATGCAAATGTTTGCCTGCGCTCTCCCATTTTTTTTTTTCCCTCTCCTGCAGCGAATATATATGTGTGTATATATATATATATAAAAAAAATAAAAAATGGAAAAACTTCACGGTCCCACAAGGAACCCCTTTAAGGATGCATGAAAGGGCTCCGAAGCGCTAAAAGAAAAAAAAAAAGGAGAAGCAACTCTCTGATCCCAGGCTTTGATTCATCTTTTAATTTCTCAAATATGGGGATTGTTCGAGTCACGGCGGCGGCGGCGGCAGCGGCGGTGGCGGCGGCGCGACGGTGAACCTCAAAATCAAAAAGTTAGCATGATTTTTAATCAATTATTTTGAAAAAAAAAAACAACAAACAAAAAAAACAAACTTGGTTTGCCTCCTGCGGTGTCAGTTAGCGTAAGCGCTAGTATTAGCGTGACTTGACACCTGCATGCGGTGTCCTTGTGCTAATGTGATTTAGCGCCAAACCGCTGCGCAGCTAATGTGCCATTCCCTCTCTTCACGCTCGTGTAGCTACCATACGCCCGCTAACATTTTTGGTCGCTAATGAGATCCCGTTCGGTCTGGTGGCGTAGCGGTTAGCGGTGCAACCTCGTAGCCAGAAGGTCCCCTTTCTGTGTGGAATCTCCATGTTCTCCGCCAGAGGTTCCTCAGGGTTCTCCAAACTCATGCAGGAGCTTCACTGGAGACCCTGAATTGTCCAGACGTGTGAATGAGAGGGTGAATTGTTGCATGTCCCTTTATTAGGTGTGAATGGGAGGGTGAATGCTACGTCTCCCCACTGTAGCTTGTCATGTCAAAGTAGAAAAACATCTTTTCCCTGACATAACTGGACGGTGAATCTTTCATGCCGTCACCCCTTCAGCACGACGATCGTTCCCGGATCGTAGGGTCCGCGGGGACTAACGTTAGCATAGCACGCTAGATCGACAAATTATCCAGGGTTCGTATTAAATACGGGGGGAAAAAAGCAAAAACAAACGGTCCCTCGGTGACCTCCGGAAATAAAAGTTGCGCGGGCGAAGGCGACCTTGTCTCCGGCGCCGGGCGGAGATAGTGGACATGCAGATGAGACTGGATTGGATTTGAATTTGATTGATCGGAGAGATAAAAGAAGCGTCTGAAAGAGGCCTGATACTGTTCAAGGACAGCGGAGGGGCGGAGGACGACTCCTCAACTCTGTTTTTATGTTTTTATTTTTTAATTCATCCATTCATTCATTCATTTTCTGTACTGCAACCAGTCATGGAGGTGCTGGATCTTACTCCAGCTGTGATTGGGCGAGAGGTTGGGTTCCCCCGGTTGCCATAGAGACGCGCAACCATTCACCCTCTCATTCACATGTCACATGCAGACGTGCGATCATTTACCCTGTCATTCATTCATTCATGATATGGATACACATTAGCATCGCTAACATTAGCGTTCAAGAGCACAACGCCATGCTATGGCTAGCAAAAACATTTCAGGTGGAAGGCAAAACAGCCGTGGGTGTCGATTTGTGGCTACGTAATTGGACAGATCATCTGTCAGTCAACTCGATATTCCTCGCACCAGGTAGCATCCTTGTAGGACACCTAGACGTTAGCTTGGCGGTTGCAGAGCGCAAGGTTGTCCGTTCGAGTCCCGCCTCTTCCGTCTGCGTGCTGAAGTTCCGTTGGGCACGTCGGCAAAACCCCCCATTAGCTCCCGTTAGCGTTCAAGATCACAACGCTATGCTTTGGCTAGCAAAAACATTTCAGGTGGAAGGCGAAACAGTCACAACGATGAGCAGTGGGTGTCGATTTGTGGCTACGTAATTGGACGGATCATCTGTCAGTCAACTCGGAATTCCTCGCACCAGGTAGCATCCTTGTAGGACACCTAGACGTTAGCTTGGCGGTTGCAGAGCGCAAGGTCGTCGGTTCGAGTCCCGCCTCTTCCGTCTGCGTGCCGAAGTACCGTTGGGCACGTCGGCAAAACTCCCCATTAGCTCCCGATTGTCCAGCTAGCATACGATAGCACAGACACTTCAGTGTCCCGGTCCGACTCCGGGAAAGTACCAGATACCAGCATGTTGTGTGTGTGTGTGTGTGTGTGTGTGTGTGTGTGTGTGAAGGGTAAGGGAGGGGCTTCCTCGCAATGATATCCCACACCAGTTCCAGTCCAGCGCTCCACGTTCCTCCACCTCCTCCTCTTCTTCAGACTCCACTTTCATCTCCGCGGCTCGTCCCTCGACTCGATCGCTAGCCTAGCGCCGGTCCTCTTCCTCCTTTTCTTCTCCTCCGTCACCCGCTGTTCTCTTCTTTCCGACCATCACCCGGATACCCAGAGTCCCCCTCCTCCGTCCTCGAGTCCCAGACAATGACTCACGAGAAGCTAACGAATCCCCCTCCCTCTTTATTCCCCCGCCCCCGTTTTGTTTTTGTTTGGCGGAATAACGTATCATCGGGGCCGTGAATCACTGTCGTTCATGAGAAAAAGTACCGCCCGCACTTTAGCCCAGGTGTGGTTACGCCCGTTTATGGAATTTCAGGGGCTAACAATGTGCTAGGATGAGCCAGTGCAGTCAGTATCAGTCAAAGCTAGTTTGGGGACAGTTGGTGTAGCTAGCTGGAGGACGGTCAACGTGGCTAGCTGGGGGAAAATTGGGCGTGGTTACTTTTGGGACAGTTGGTGTGGCTAGTTGGGGGGCAAGTATAGTGGCGAGCTGGAGGACAGTGGGCATGCCTTGTTGGGTGAAGGTCAACATGGATAACCTGGTGATAGTTGGTGCGGCTAGCTTGAGGACAGTCAACGTTCCTAGCTTGGAGACGTTAGGCGTGGCTAGTTGGGGGACAGTTGGCGTGGCTTGCTGGAGGATAGTTAGTGTCGCTAGCTTGAGAGCGGTCAGCATTGCTAGCTTGGGGACGTTGGGCGTGGCTAGTTGGCGTGGCTAGCTGGAGGATAGTTGGTGTCGCAAGCTTGAGAGCAGCCAGCATTGCTAACTTGGGGACGTTGGGCGTGGCTAGTTGGGGGACAGCGGCCATCACTAGTTGGGGGACAGTTGTTGTGGCTAGCTGAGGAACAGTGGGGGTGGCTAACTTGGGGAAAATTGGGCGTGGTTACTTTTGGGACCGTTGTGTGGCTTGTTGGGGGACAGTTGGTAGTGTCTAGCTGTGGGACAGTGGCCATTGCTAGTTGGGTGGAAGTCAACATGACTAGCCGAGGGTCAGTCAGCGTAGCTAGCTGGGGGACAGTTGGTTTGGCTCACTGGGGGAAAATTTGTCATGGTTACTTTTGGGATAGTCAGTATGGCTAGTTGGGGGACAGTTGTGGTGGCGAGCTGGGGGACAGGGGGCATGCCTTGTTTGGGGACAGTCGGGGTGGCTAACCTGGCGACAGTTAATGTGGCTAGCTTGGGGACAGTCAACGATGCTAGCTTGGGGACGTTGGGCGTGGCTATTTGGCGTGGCTAGCTGTACGACAGTGACCGTCGCTAGTTGGGAGACAGTCAACATCGTTAGTTGGGGGACAGTCAGTGTGGCTAGGTGGGGGATAGATGTTTTGGCTAGTTGGAGGACAGTTAGCATGCCTAGCTGGGGGGCAGTGGCCGTTGCTAGTAAGCGCAGAAACATGTATGCTTGAGGTGAAAACCCCTGTCAATCAATTTGCAGCCAACAGCCAATGAGAGAGAAGAGGTGCAGGAAGTGACATCAGAGGACCAGGGCATTAACAGAGAATTAACATAAACATTGAATCAACCACCGCAAGCGGCTAAGGTTGAAAAGGGCCAAACTGGACTACAAAAATGGAGGACAGTGCTCATAGCTGCGCTAACAACACCAACAGCTAGCTGTTTGTCGGCCATGTTTGTTTACCTTCTGAGCTGTAGCACTCCTAGATGTGTTCGCTCTCATGATGAGTTTAGGTGTCTTCAGTTGGTTTGCCAAGTGTGTGTGTGTGTGTGTGTGTGTGTGTGTGTATGTCCATGTACGCATTTCTGTGTGTGTGTATGTCCATGCATGTGTGTGTGTGTGTGTGTGCTTGTTTGCAAAACTATGACTTAGAAGTGGTGGCTCTTGTGAGACATTCAGGTGTCTTCAGTTGGTTTGCCAAGTGTGTGTGTGTGTGTGTTTGTGTGTGTCTGTGCATCAGTGTGTGTGTGTGCATGCATGCAGTCCTGTTTGTGTGTGTCTATGCAAAACCATGGCTCTTGTAGACACGGTCACTCTTGCGACGCATTCAGGTATCTTCATTTAGTTTGACAACTGTGTGTGTGTGTGTGTGTGTGTGTGTGTGTGTGTGTGTGTGTGTGTGTGTGTGTGTGTGTGTGTGTGTGTGTGCCTGCCTTTATGCTTCTCTTAACACTCTTTACTTACACTGCGGGTTTTTATAACATTCACAAACATACACACCAGCCCAGTGGGCTATAAAACACACACACACGCACACACACACACACACACACACACACACACACACACACACACACCAGCCTTCATCTGTTTTCTTTTTTTCCTCACTTTTGTTTTATCTAACTTCACATCGTTGATGATTCGCCCGGTGGCAACGTTCAAAGATGGGGTTGTGGTAGTGGGCGGATGCGACCCCCCCCCCCCCCCCCCCCCGAGCACCACACACACACACACACACACACACACACACACAAGAAACACACTTCTCTCCAATCTTGAACAACTCTCTCACGTCCACTTCAGTCCTGCAAGCGTTTAAAAACTCTTTTCTTTATTTATTTTAGTGTGTTTGCGTGTGTGTGTGTGTGTGTGTGTGTGTGTGTGTGTGTGTCTGATCACGCCCTGCGGTTTAGGCCGAGCGTTTTATGCGACACTTTAATGCGCCGTCGCAATTTGCGGCTTTGAATTGTTTTGTTTGTCTCTTTTTTTTTTTTTTTTTTTTTCCCCCCTTTTTTTACGATCTCAGTGACGTTGCCATTGGAAACAGGTGGCGGCGATTTTGACGCTCGACCCCGAAGCCGCGGATAAAAACAAGACTTTCACTCCTTCACAAGTCAATCATTCATTTTGCAGAGGTTTGTAATGGTAATGTCGTATTTGTAATCACAAGAAGAATCCCTGGACTCGTGAGCGCCCCCTAGCATGAGGCAGGAGAACTGCCTGCCTCACCTAGTGGTTCTTTTGCAGTCGTTTTATGATCAGTAAGTGCAAGAAGCTAGTAATACACTCGTGTTTTTTTTTTTGTTGACAAAAACAAAACTCTATAAGTTGGAAATGTAGTTCATTTAGCAAACATTTTAATAGCCACATACAGAGAGACAGTGCAGAGCATGTCATCATCGCGTGATCTACATTGAGGCTCGACAGTCGGCCGCCTCACTGCACCTGTTTGAACGATAAATGCGAAGTGATTTTGAATAAAAAATTGATGAAGTTAAAAAGAATAACCTTTCTAGTGCCAATCACTGATAGGTGTAAGCAAGTAATCCTTTCTTTCATTTGACATTTTGGTCTTTGCAAGATTAGCGAGTGAGACGCGGCCGTGATTGGACGAGAGGCAGGGTTTAATCTGGATGCATATAGAGACATAAAACCATTCACTCTTTCATTCACATTATGCAGTGCACAATTTTGTACAGGAATTTATTTATATATATTTTATTTTTAGTTTATTCATTTTTTAAATATTATTATTATTATTAATGTTATTATTCTTTATTCACAATTTGATTCTGCTACCCCCTTCCATATATAGACACCCAACCATTCACTCATTCATTCATGTTATACGGAGCACAAGTTTGTTCAGGAATTTATTTGAAATATATTATATTTTTAGTTTATTTATTTTTTAGATATTATTATTATTAATATTATTATTTTTTATTCACAATTTGCTTCTGCTACCCCATGCCCCCCCCTTTTCATAGACATACAACCATTCACTCATTCAATCACGTTATATGAAGCACCATTCTGTACAGTAATTAATTTTTTATACATATATATATATATTTTTTTTTTTTTTCGTTTTGTTTCATTTAGATTTTTTTTTAATTTCATTTATATATATTTTTTCTATTTTATTTGATTTTTCATTTCATTCTTTGTCGTTAACAATTTGATTCTGCTTCCCCCTTCCATATATACAATCATAGACATACAATCATTCACTCATTAACAATATACGGAGCACAATTTTTTAAAGGAATTTATTTATACATATTTTATTTTCAGTTTATTTATTTATTCATTTATTTATTTATTGAATATTATTATTTTTTGTTTGTTTTGTTAGATTTGTATATTTTTTTATTTTATTTCATTTATAATTTTTTTTTTTTTTTTTTTTTTTTTTTTTACATTTTATTCTTTGTCATTTACAATTTGATGCTGCTACCCCATTACCCTCCCCCCAATTGCCTTTCGAGGACTAATAAAGTTGTTTTTTTTTTCTGATTTTCTGATTCTTAGATCGCTGTTCACCCTCTGGAGACAAATGACAATTCATTCATTCACAAGTCGTCAAGTCACACATTCACTCATTCATTCACGTTATATAGAGTTTTTATATAGAGATTTTTATTTTTCTCTTCCATCCTTCTTTTTGCCGTTCGTCCCTCCGAGCCGCTTCCTTTTCCTGTGAAACCGAGGCTCTTCTTCTGTTAGGCGGACTTAAGAACAAAAAAAAAAAAAACTTCACCAGAGCTTCTATCGCTGTGGGGAGGATAAGGGTGTGTGTGTGTGTGTGTGTGTGTGTGTGTGTGTCGGAGCGAGTGGATTGACTGAATTTTCATTTTTGGATGAACTATTCCTTAATGAAACCCTGGGAGACGGAACTGTGAGGCGTGTTTCCTTGATACGCCAGTGCGCTCCCGAACACACACACACACTCAGACGTGCACACACACACACACACACACACACACAATCATGTGTGCGCAGAAGAAGATGGCTGGTTTCCTGTTAGGACGTCTAGAAATAGCTCACTCCGTGGGCGATTAGTTCCAGTTGGGCGACTGATGGCGACCGGCAGGGAGAAGCAGGGATTTGAACCGTGGCGGCGGAATTAACGAGGGAGCGGCGTTCCTTATTCGCCGGGGGAGGGGGCGGAGCTTGAAGGCGGCGAGTTGCGGGGTCATCACCCGTCAGACGACGGGTTCTTTTCCAAGCTAACGCCAACGTAACCCCTCCCAACCCCCGGAGATACGTTTGTTTTGCTGCGTTGTAACCCAACGCCGCCATCTTGGTTCGGTGGGTTGTGACAGTATCGTCCAATCAGGTGCAAGCAAACCCGGGGTGAGTGGCGGGCGCCGACTGACCTTTCTGGCGGGGTCTCCGACCACCGATTATGGGTCGCTTACAAGCTAACGCTAACGACAATCGCCTGGAGACGCGTTTGTGGTGCTGTGTTGCGCTTACCAAATGCCGCCGTCTTGGTTCGTAGGGTTGTGAAAAACTCGTCCAATAGGGCGCAAGAAGCCCGTTGATTGGTTCCAGTGGCTTTGGGGCGACTGACCTTCCCGGTGGCAAGGGGTGGGGACATCACCCGCCAGATGACAGGTCTTTTCCTAGCTAATGCTAATGAAAACTGCCTTGGTACGCATTTGTTTTGCTAGCTTGTAACCCAAGCTAGCTTCTTACCCAAGCTAGTGGTTCGTCTAGTTGCAATAATTTCGTCCAATCAGGCGCAGCGAGCCCAGGTCATGGCTCAAGTGGGAGGGGCACTGATCTTGGTCAGGGACCGGGTCTTTTTCAAGCTAACGCTAATGAAAGCCAACCCGGTGATAAGTTTGTTTTGCTACGTTGTAACCCAACGCCGCCATCTTGGTTTGTCAGGTTGTGACAATATCGTCCAATCAGGCGCAGCCTGGCTAATGGTTCGAGTGGGCGGAGGGGCAACTGGGGCGGGGTCATCGCCTGCCGGATGACGGGTCTTTTCCAAGCTAATGCTAACAAACGCCTTGAAACACATTCGTAGCACTGTGTTGATACCGACCCTAACGCCGCCATTTTGGTTCCCTGTGCTCGTCCAATCAGGTGTAGCGAGCCCAACGAATGGGTTGTGGGGGCGGGCGTTACCAACTGCTAATAATGAGTCTTTTCCAAGCTAATGCTAATGAAAACCACCTGGAAACACATTGGTAACACTTTGTTGATGCTAACCCAACACTGCCTTTTTGGTTCAATGGATTTAAAAATATCGTCCAATCAGTTGCGGCGAGCCCAGCTAATGGGTTGTGTGTGTGTGTGTGTGTGTGTGTGTGTGTGTGTGTGCTGGGGGGGAGCTGGGGTCATCGACTGCCAATTACAGGTCTTTTCGAAGCCAATGCTAATGTAAACCACCTGGATATACATTGCGGCACTACGTTGACACCGACCCAAACGCCGCCATCTTGGCTAAATGTGTTGCAAAAATATCGTCCAATCAGGTGCGGCCAAAACGCCCGTCTCCAAGGAGAGGTGGGTCTATGGCTTCTTGCTAACGCTTTAGCGGCTAATTTCACGTTTTTTGTTTTTTTTGTTAGTTTATCAGGCAACTTTGTTGAGCATTAGCTAAGACCTTAGGTTAACTAAGCTAATTTACAATGTCGCCATGGAAACGTCATCTCGTGTCCGAATCCGGACGTCTGATTGGCTCTCGATTGGCGTGTTGGCTAACCAAACACGATTGATTCCCTTTCCTCGCCACCAGAACGTCACACTCCTAGCGGGTGTGTGTGTGTGTGTGTGTGTGCGTCCACTATTGTCAACAACACACCTTAAGCACGCACACACACACACACACACACACACACACACACACGCTTACGGTAATTACAGTGTAGTTACTGCGTGGCTCGGCAGTCACGTCACACTCACACACACACACACACACACATTTCTATACACATGTATAAACTAGTCCTGATCTGCGCCACACACACGCACACACACACACACACACACCGCAGAATCATTAAACTATTCTTTTAAAACCTTTATTGGTGTTTTTGTTTGTTTTTTTTCCCCCCGCTGACAGTTTGAGAAAAAAAAACCCTCCCACCCCCTGAACCGCTTAATTATGGCAGCAGCAAATGAAGAATGTCATTTTAATTAATTTTAATTAATTTTAATTTGTTACATAAAAGGTTGTTTTTAAGTATGCTGCCGCTTCCCAGAGGTTTACCACACATTCAGACTTATGTCATAACCACGTTTTCAATCATCTTATATACGTTATCTCATAAGAATGATAAATAATCCAGCTAACTGTTTATTATTCCTATAAACAAGTTTAACTGTTAGCATAAAACATGCTAACAGTTAATAATAAATAAACAAAAAAAAACTAAAAATGCTAAACAATATCACAGAAAAATTATAAAAACAAAAAAATAAATGCATAAAAATATCTGTTTATGACATATGAATGAATGAGCGAATAGTTGTTTTTCCTATTAACAAGTTTAACTGGTAGCATAAAACATGCTAACAGTTAATAATAAATAAACAAAAAAAAAACTAAAAATGCTGAACAATATAACAGAAAAATGATAAAAACAAAAAAATAAATGCATAAAAATATCTGTTTATGACATATGAATGAATGAGCGAATAGTTATTTTTCTTTATAAGATGCATAAATGAATGAATGAATGAATGAATGAATGAATGAATATCTCGATAGCATTAGCATGAAATGCGTTTCCACCAAAGCTTTTATTTTGCAGGTCAGCATCAGGAAAACCCGAGGCGTTATTTAGTTTCAGGATGAAATCAGGCCTGGTGTCAACACACACACACACACACACACACACACACAACTCCCTCACCGCAGGGTCCAGCTGGGATAAATGTCCCGATCATAAAAAATAAACAAATAAAATAAACTAATGGAAAAAGTCACATCAATAAAAAAAAAAAAAAAAAAAAAAAAAAACAGCTCGGCTTGACAATCGTCGGGTTTTGTTTTGTTTTTTTACGACACGGAACGCTATTTTCATGCGTTCATCCGCCCTTCCTCCCCCTCTTCTTCTTCTTCTTCATCCCCCTTTCCAACCTCTGTTTGTGAGACGTTCCTGTTTAACGTGGCAGGAAATTAAGAGGCGCGAGGATCGGCCTATTATGGGATGGAGGGGGTTGCACGTCAGTGTGAATTAAGAAAGGAATGGCCGTAATCTGCTGTTTGTGTGTGTGTGTGTGTGTGTGTGTGTGTGTGCACGTGTTGAAAGCAGCCTCATATTGTTGGGGGAAAATTGAATAAACGGACTCTTAATTAGTTTTGCGGCGGCGGACATATTTTGCCCAGCAGGCTGAGGAGAGGCCTTTGTGACGGCGGAGGTGACTCACAATTTAGCGATTTAGCGATTTAGCTTCCGGCGGCTAACAGCGAGGTCCTCGCACTGGAAGCCGGCGGGTGCGAAAATCCCCGGCAACGTGACTTAACGGTCACGGCGGATGGTTTAATCTTAACTCTGACGACAAAATAAATGGAACAGAGCGACGAACAAAAGCGGGTCCGCAAGTCGCTAACATTAGCTTTGATGCGCGGGTAATGGAAAGGCAATGCTACGCTACGGCTTAAATAAGTATTTAGCGGTCTGCCTCGGGATGATGATGAGACGTGTGTGGGTTTGTGGCGGCAGCTTTGTGATTGGACAAATTTGTCAAACAATCTGCTTCTCTAGCCAATTGGTGGCTAGCGACCTGTTGACGTCGCACTATAGCATCGGCTCAGCTAGCTCAGAACTTCTGAAGACGAGGTAGCAAGAAAGTACCGGGTCCTCAGGACTATCCTTGATGGGCACCCAGAAATAACCTTTTTTAGCGCCAAATGAATCGCTAACGCTAGCTTTAGATAGGTAATGCTATGCTATGGCTAACAAAAACAGTAAGTCCGCGAACACCTTCAGGGGAGTTCGGGGACAGTGACGTGACAATGGACCACATGTTTTGGATTGTTGCTAAAGTTTTGTGATTGGACTGTCAATCAAGCCGTGTTTCCATCGACCCTCTTTTCTGGCCAATCAGGGACCGGCAACTTGTTGACATCATAATTTAGCATCAGCTGAGAACCTCTCAAAAGCGGGTACTGAAAAAATTCCAGGTACAAGGTGCTAACATTAGCTTACGAAAGCACAAGTAGGAAGGTAATGCTATGCTATTGCTAACATCATTGCCAAAGTGTTAGTCCACGCCAAACAGTCGCCATGCAACTGCTAGCCCCGTGTGTCGATTTGTGGCTACAGCTTTATAATGGTTGGCTGATCTGTCAACCAGCCCACAGCCAATCGGTGGCCGGC
Organism: Fistularia commersonii; assembly: GCF_037954325.1. Lineage (NCBI taxonomy): Eukaryota > Metazoa > Chordata > Actinopteri > Syngnathiformes > Fistulariidae > Fistularia > Fistularia commersonii. Next base: position 2,369,938 of record NC_141289.1, on the reverse strand, counting down.
AATCTGTTGCCATCATTTTTCAGTGACCCAGGTACTATCCCTATCCCCAGGGCCAACAAATCGCTAACGTTAGCTTTCGGCAATGCTATGTTACCGCTGACAAAAACAGTTACCGGACTCCCTCGGAGAGACTTGTCTTGTCAATTTCCACTTGTTAGCAAACAAGTAGATTTCATCAGCTTTAGATCGGCATTTCTATGCTATGGCTAACAAAAACTATTAGCAGACTCCGCTGAGGCGACTGGTCCATCTCCCTGACTTCTACTTGATAGCAAATAAATCACTAACATACGCTCTGGATTGGTCGTGCTATGCTGTGGCTAACAAAAAAGTTAGCTGACTCCCTCAGGGACATGGACAAGTCTGCCCAACTTCTACTTTTAAGCTAACAGGTAGCTAACATTAGCTTTAGGTTAGCCATGCTGGGCTACGGCTAACAAAAAACGTTAGCGGACTCACTGGACGACTTCTACTTGTCAGCAAACGAGTCGCCAATAATTGCTTTACATCAGCTATGCTATGCTATGGCTAATATGATAAGCTAGCAGACTCCCTCAGGGAGACTAGCCCATCATCACTTGTTAGCAAACATTAGCTTTAGATGGTCAATGTGCTATGGCTAACAAACAGCGGACAGTGATGCACTCGCGTTCATTTGTGGCGACCGTTTCACGATTGGATGGCTCACCTGTCAATCAACCAGCGGGTAGTTTTAGCTTGTTAATTTAGCAATGAATGAGAACAAATGAAAGTGGGCTTCGCTCTGTCCTTTTTTCTTCTTTTATTCTTTTTTTGATGCATCCCATCCGTCCATCACAGGACGGACCAGAAACTGGGATCATTTGTTTTTGTTTTTTTTTCCTTTGTCAAAAAATGAAGAGAAGAAGAAGAAGAAAAACATCAAAAGCCTTGTTGTCGGACGCCACTGCTTGCTAATTGTCGCGTGTCGGGACTTAAATGGGGCGGCGAGGAGGACGGAGGAGGTTATTAACTCTAAACGCTTGCTTGTATTAATTGTCAATCACACACAAGCTCCGCCCCCAAAAAGGTCTCACAAGCAAAGGTACGTACCCATGTTCCCTTGTCTGCTTTGGATCCAGTGGGGAAAAAAAGATTTCCGTAGATCACGGTAGCACAGTGGGGCGCAGTGTCGTACGTAAGGTACCTGGCGTCCATTTTTTCTTTATTTCATTGTCGTCAATGATTTGAACTAGCTTAGCTTTGTTATGCTACCGGCCGTTTCCACTTCTGGCGGCGTACTGAGGTTGGGGATGTATCTGTTGTCAGGGGAGTCGCTGGAGTTTGGAGTTCCTGCACACAGCTTCTGGCGCAGAGGCATCTTTCACGCCAGGCTCTTCGTCTGAACGTCCAGATCAAACACGAAGTCCCTGAACGCACCATTTCAGCTACTATAGCGTCAATATTGCCAGCTGTTTGTCATCCAAATGTTAACCACCCCTCCCCGGATTCCTTCCTTGCGTGACCGAGCAACGTTTACGTCAGGTTCTACGACCTTTGACAAGTTTTTCTGAGCCATCTTCGGCGCCCTCCTCTCGGATTACACCTGAACGCATCACGGGAGATGAAACCGAAGCACATCAAGTCGAACTCCCGGGAAGAGATTGACAGAAAAAAAGAGCATACATGTCATCGCCATCACGTCAAGCGCCGTAGAACCTGGACTCCATCAGTCTTGTCTCTCAGTGCTCAGGGTTCGTCACTCGCACCCCCTTCCACCTCCCCTCCAACTGGCCGAGCTTCTGAGATCCGAAGGAGACAGACCAGGTCTTTGACCGCGGCGGTGATAGCATCACCGCCAGCTGCACAGGACCGCCTTTGTTTTGCCGCCTCCCCCTCCTCCTTCGCCGCCACCGCCGCTACCCTCCAGGTCCCCCCCCCGCCATCGCTCGTGGAATTTCAGAAACACAGAATAATGAGAGGTGTAAATCAAGACAAAGAAAGTCTCCATTTCTTTTTGGGGAATTCTCAAGAGGGTACAGGAGGAGGGTGGGGGGCGTTTACAAAGTAGCGGCCTCCGGAGCGAAGCCTTGCCGGCGGTGACTTCACCCGCCTGGCATCTCCAACCGCCTGCCCGAGGAGTTATGAGGAACAAGCCTAACTTTCTTGTATCCCGTCACCTCCGCGAATTGTACGCTAACCCTGCCTCCGCAGCATTGGCGCGCCATTTCAGAGTGGTCCTCCCCCCCGGGCCGGAGTTTATTGCGGCAGGTCGGGGGTGATTGATAGAGACCGGGATGGTTCCAGCTGGGGGCTGGCGTGGCCGGGCGGCAACGCCAAGACCAATATGTAGGGGCATTTGTACGCAACGAGGGCCAAAAGCTGGAGGTGCTTATTTTTCCCTGCTGACGCTGCTGAGAGTTGTATCATCAGCCCCTGACAAGGTTGTGGAAGGAATGTGTGTGTTGTGTGTGTGTGTGTAGGCGTGAAATCAAGCGGCGTGCGGGTCTGGAAGGCCATCACAGAGTTTGTGTCTACTTGCGGAACGGTCACGGCGGGACCTGACATGCTCGGAGGGAGTGATATGGTAGCAGCAGGACTTCCTGTGTCTAAAAACGTGCAGGAGGTTTATTGGAGACTTTTGAATGAAAGGGTGAATGTTGCATGTCTTTACATGACTTGTATGTGTCTACGTGACTTGTATGTCTCTACATGACTTGTATGTGTCTACGTGACTTGTATGGGTCTATGTGACTTGTATGTGTCTACCTGACTTGTATGTCTCTGCATGACTTGTATGTCTCTACATGATTTGTATGTCTACCTGACTTGTATGTCTCTGCATGACTTGTATGGGTCTATGTGAATTGTGTGTGTCTACCTGACTTGTATGTCTCTGCATGACTTGTATGTCTCTACATGATTTGTATGTCTACCTGACTTGTATGTCTCTACATGACTTGTATGGGTCTATGTGAATTGTGTGTGTCTACCTGACTTGTATGTCTCTGCATGACTTGTATGTCTCTACATGATTTGTATGTCTACCTGACTTGTATGTCTCGACATGACTTGTATGGGTCTACGTGGCTTGTATGTTTCTGCATGACTTGTATGTCTCTACGTAGCCCTTCAAGGCACCACCGGCAAGGTTCAAGGTAGCAGCTAACTTGGTAGTAGTAGGACTTGCCTGTCCAAAAACTTGCAGGAGATTTATTGGAGACTTTTTTCCAGGCATGTGAATGAGAGGGTAAACGATGTATGTCTCTGCACGACTTATGTCTCAATATGACTTGTATTTCTCTACGTGACTCGTATGTCTCTACATGACTTGTATGTCTGTATGTGATTTGTATGTGTCTACATGACTTGTATGTCTCTACATGACCTGTATGTCTTTACGTGACTTGTATGTGTCTACATGACTTGTATGTCTACCTGACTTGTATGTCTCTGCATGACCTGTATGTCTCTCCGTGAGTTGTATGTGTCTATGAGACTTGTATGTGTCTACCTGACTTGTGTGTCTCTGCATGACTTGTATGTCTCTATGTGGCCGATCACGGCAATGCCGACATGCTTCATGGTAGCAGCTAACTTGGTAGTAGCAGGACTTTCTGTTATCGGAGACTTTTGTCCAGGCATGTGAATGAGAGGGTAAACGATGTATGTCTCTACGCTACTTATGTCTCAACATGACTTGTATGTCTCTACGTGACTCATATGTCTCTACATGACTTGCATGTCTACCTGACTTGTATGTCTCTATTTGAGCTGTCATAGCGTCCCCAACTCACTTCGATGTAGCAGCTCACTTGATGGCGGTGGGGAGGACTTCCTGTGTCCCGGGGAGAAGACGTGTTCAGTCACATGAGCACATGAAAAGGCAGGGAGGCCTAATGTTGTTAGCTAAAATTAGCAGAAGGAAAGCTATCTTGGGAATCAACAACAATACATGAGGTGATGAATTATGACATGCAGTTCATTCATAATACTTCCATGTATTCATGTGGTGCCAAGGGTGCAGTTGGACGTGGGGGTTGCTAGCTTTCCAACTTAGCTAGCCAAGAACTGGAACTTACAGTTGCTAACCCTGCAGGTAAATCTGACCCGATGCTGCGTCCAAAGCTGGAAAGCCTAAAATGAGATTCCATGTTGCTGCAGTCCAGTGCTAAGACCCCCACACAGCAAGCTAAGCTAGCTGCTACTCGACTGATCACAAAAAGAATTACATGATATCCATTTTTAGCCTAGCTTCCCAGACTTGTGACTTGCGTCCACTACCATTGAGGTGGTTAGTTGACATACCCGTTTTTATCACCGTTACCATGATGATGCAGATAAAAATGAACCAGGAAACCAGAAATGGGAGCTCCCTAATCGATTTAGGGCGTTTGTTTTTTATTTTATTTTTTCCGATTCAGAGTACAGACATCGCCGCCACCTCCTCTTTGATATATATTATCTATATGCATGAGAGGCGGCGACCGGCGAAGCCGAAAGTGGGTCACCGCGCGACGTGAGATCCTCCGCCTTGGGAGAAGATCGGACCTATTAGACCTCGCGAGCATCCATCTTGGAAAAACAAACAATAGGAGCGCTGTGTTCCGGCGGCGCCGCTGTCAGGAGGCAGAACCCCTCGAGGAGTCCCTCCACCCCTGTTAGCACTGTTAGCATAATGAGGGCGCTTAGCTCCGGCCAGAAGGTCCCCGGTTGGATTCCCGCAGGATTCCCATGCAGGAGGTTCGGTGGAAACCCGACATCGCCATGTGAATGAATGGTTTTATATATTTACAATTTATAAATGAATGGATGAATGAATGAATTGGATGCATCTGTATAATATCAATGAATGCATGTATGAGTGAATAGTTGTATTTCTGAATATGGCATATGAATGAATGAGCGAATGGTTCAATGTATATAAGATATGATAGATTAATTAGAAACTAATAATAAACTAATTGAAAAAGTCACATATTACAACATGTTATTATGTATATTAATAATATTACATGTGAATGAATGAGTGAATGGTTGTTTTTGTCGTCTCTATGTAACAGAAGTGAATACATGAACGGCTCTTTATGGCGTGTGAATGACAGGGTGAATGGTTGAATGTCGAAATTTGATGTTTTTTGTGAATGAATGAGTAAAATTTTGCATGTGCCTATATCACATGTGAATTAGTATATCAGAAAAAATTCATTTCCACCAAGGGTCACATTAGCATAATTGTTAAACCTGAAATTGTCACATGTAATGGTAACAGTATAAATGTAACAAAATGATAATATTTTAACGTCTATTAATCCCTGTGGGGAAATTCATTCTCTGCAATGAACCCATCATGGATGTTTGTTTTTGATTATTTTTTTAATTTATAATTTTATTTATTTTTGTTTATTTATAGTAATATATTAATATTCTCAATTCCACTTTTTGAAAATTGCATCTAATATAATGGTGGGACTTATTTATTTTAAGACTTGTGTTAAAAGTTAAAAGTTATGAATTAATAAGAAGGATAGAAACACAGGTATGCATAAAAACAAAATCACAATTTTTGAACAAAAAAAAAAAAAAAAAGGAAATAAACAAAACAACCCATGCTCCTGAGTCATTAGCTCGTCCGCTATCTGAACGCTAAACCCCGACAGAGTGGACGGCGTGCAAAAAATAAAAATAAAAATCATTTTTATGGTATCATAAAACAAACAAGCTGTAACTGTCCGTCACTATCTCCATCAGGACGCCATCAGGAACCCTCCTGCATGTTCTCCTCCGCTGCCGCAGGGCTTATTTACCGCGCCAGATGTTGCTGCACGTTCTATATGCGCCGACGCGACCATTCATGAATTTTAATTTTGAGTCGGCTGCCTATTAAGTAGCATGATATTTATATTTTTATTTTTACATTTTCAAAATCACTGGTATGTAATTTTCAAATGTTTCTTACATGGTTGCAAACTGCAAACCACTGTGGTGTGTTATTTCACGACACATTTTTTTTATAAAATTGTGATAAGTTTTAGAATATTATTTATTATATTATATGTCAAATAAAAATTATATATAATAAAGTATTTAATTTGCCATTTTTTGAAATAAAAAAAATATATATATACGTGCATCAAAAATTTAAACAATTACATTTTATATGTATATATTTTTTTCATGATTATTATTTTTTGTTTTTAAATGTGTTAAATGAGCTAGCATTGTTTTAAGAGCAGGGGCGGAGCCTAAGTTCTCATTGCATCATGGGAATCAGGAAGTAATTTTTTTTATTTTTTTTTCTGACTGAAAGAGTTGGAGGTTTTAGCATTGATGACGGATTACGGACGACACGATTGGTCGAAACCAACTGAGAGCACCTGAACGCATCACGAGAGTGTAAACAAAATATGGCCGACAATGAACTACGCTTTGTCCGCCATTATTGTAGTCCAGTTTGGCTTCACCGTCTTTGTACGGATATTCCCGCCGATTCCCGCCACTTCCTGTGTCCCGCCCCCCCTTTCTCATTGGCTGTCGGCAACGTCCGTTAGCGCTAGGGTCGCTAATCAGCGAGTGGAACATGTTTGATTGACAGCACCTCTCAGGTCATGCTAGTTTCCGTGCCGACTAGCTCACCCATCCTTCCGGAAATGCTATTCTGGGTTCTGCTAGGTTTGGATATTTTATTTTCTGTGTGTGTGTGTGTGTGTGTGTGTGTTCACAGATTGATTGGTAGGAACCGAGGAATCCTAAGCCCTCGTGTCATAAATCAGGCTTCCAGATGTTCTGGAAGAACCTCTACCTTTTCAGAACCCAAACCGGGGCGCCGACGTCAGCACGATGTCGAAAGCGGCCAATAAAAACGGGTTTCGAGGGACGCAACGAACCTCGGGGCCAAATATGTCGGCGGGGGGCTCCGCTCTACTTCCTCCGGCCTTGTGTTTCTACGTGGGGTCGGAACATCTGGCGGTTCCCACATTTCCACGCCGAGCGGAGACGACACGGATGGCGAGACCTCCGACGCCGACGCCGCGATGCCGTTAGGACTCATTTTTTCCCTTGCGCGATTTCACGCCATTACAAATACAGGGAGAAGATCCTAAACGTATACAAATGATGGTTATGTATATATATTCTTGTTATATAGCGTGTAACAGGAGTCGGAGTTTATTAAAAAATCTTACGAAAGAAACCACGGCGCCATGGTGGCGTCACCATGGAAACAACGGCATTGACCAATCTGTGGGAAGTTCCTCCTCGCAGGCGCAAGACTCGTCCGTGCAGGTGTTAGCATTGCAGCTAGCAGCTGTTAGCATTGAGACCATCGCAGTTGGATTCTTAGAGTGTTTCCTGTGTAGTTCAGACTTCCTGTCCCTTTAAAAATTCCTCGCTAATAGCGCAGCTAGCATCAAGCCGGCTATGTTGACGTTAGCAAATTACCAATTAGCTGCCATGTTGTGCCGATCTCAGCTGGATTCTCTCTGGTTCCCAGTATCTGACCCAGACTTCCTGTCCCTTCACAGTTTTTGTTAGCATTGCAGCTAGCAACTGTTAGCATTAAGACCATCGCAGTTGGATTCTCAGGGGGTTTCCTGCGTTGTCAAGACTTCCTGTTCCTTTAAAAATTCCTCGCTAATAGCGCAGCTAGCATCAGGCCGGCTATGTTGACGTTAGCAAATTACCAATTAGCTGCCATGTTGTGCCGATCTCAGCTGGATTCTCTCTGGTTCCCAGTATCTGACCCAGACTTCCTGTCCCTTCACAGTTTTTGTTAGCAGTGCAGCTAGCAACTGTTAGCATTAAGAGCAAGCTGATGACCAATCAGGATCTAAGTTGGATTCTTAGGGGATTTCCCGCGTAGTCCAGGCTTCCTGTCACCTCGATATTCTTTCTAACAGCACAGCTAGTAACTGGTAGCATTAGGGCGGCTATGTTGACATTAGCAAACGACCAATTAGCTGCCATGTTGTTAGGATTCCCTCTGATTCCCTGCCTCTGAGTCCAGACTTTGTGTCTTCTTGCAGTACTTGTTAGCGATGCTACTAGCAACTCTTAGCAATTAGACGGCCATGTTTTTGCAAGCTAACGACCTATTAACTCTCCTGTCATGATGAGCTAAGTCATGTTTTGGGGAGGATTCCCTGCCTACCTCCATTTTGATTGTCTTTTTAGTACTGCGGTTAGCAATGGCGAGCATTCGCTGTTGCCCCAAGTTAATAACCAATCAGCTGCTGTATCCGGGTGATACAAGCAGAGTTTTTAAGGAGGATTACCTGCATAACTCCGTTCCCATCACAAGTTTCTGAGTGACGAAGGCCATTCTTCTCATAATTGTTGTTAGCGGTAAGTCTAGCAACTGCTAGCATTTGGGCAGCCATGTTGGTGCAAGCTAATGTACCAGTCAGTTGTCATGTCGTGCTTGATCCTGACTCCTATTATCCTGTTTTGACAGAGACAGGAAGGCTAGCAACTGCTTGTAGTTTGTGGCTATGTTGTCCCAAGCTAATTGCCAGTCAGCTGCTTTGTCATGTGACTAAGAACTTGTGTTCATCTGCCTTTTGAAAACTGCCAACCGTTGATGTGAGTTTTTCAAAAACCTCAAATGCAGTTGGTTGGTGCTACTAGCATGGATAGAAAGCTTGAGACAAAAAGGAAGGTTTGGCTAATTGCTAATAAACAAACGTGCTAATATACATGCTAACTCTCCCAAAACCTCAAACGCAGTTGGTTGGTGCTACTAGCATGGATAGAAAGCTTGAGACAAAAAGGAAGGTTTGGCTTATTGCTAATAAACAAACTTGCTAATATACATGCTAACTCTCCCAAAACCTCAAATGCAGTTGGTTGGTGCTGCTAGCATGGATAGAAAGCTTGAGACAAAAAGGAAGGTTTGGCTAATTGCTAATAAACAAACGTGCTAATATACATGCTAACTCTCCCAAAACCTCAAACGCAGTTGGTTGGTGCTACTAGCATGGATAGAAAGCTTGAGACAAAAAGGAAGGTTTGGCTTATTGCTAATAAACAAACGTGCTAATATACATGCTAACTCTCCCAAAACCTCAAACGCAGTTGGTTGGTGCTGCTAGCATGGATAGAAAGCTTGAGACAAAAAGGAAGGTTTGGCTAATTGCTAATAAACAAATGTGCTAATATACATGCTAACTCTCCCAAAACCTCAAACGCAGTTGGTTGGTGCTACTAGCATGGATAGAAAGCTTGAGACAAAAAGGAAGGTTTGGCTTATTGCTAATAAACAAACGTGCTAATATACATGCTAATTCTCCCTAAGTCGTATTGCTAGATGACGCCCTCGAACGCACCGCCGCCAACACTATTTCTAGAAAACAACCTTTTGGAGTGCAGAGCTAGCGACACTTTCATAGGCTCAGCCGGGCGGGCGCCGTTTTGCTCTTCGTTATCCGCCATCTTGGTCCGAGCGACCGGCGACTCGTCCAGCGCTGTTTTTTCGCTGAAAAAGGGGGAGGAGGACGTGAACCCGCCACCGCCACCCTGATGAATCGGGACATGGTCAGAGAGCTGAGCCGGTAAATCAACGCCACGACGGATAAATAGACCGTAACTCAACTGAGCTGGCGGCGGGAGCGCCGCCTGTATAAATACACGGAGAGAAAAGCCGCGTGAAAATGGAATAAAATAGAAAAAAAAAATGGCTTCCCGCTCTCCCACGGACGGAATTTAGAAATCAAACCTCGGACGGGTCGGGATGCACCGACACGGGCGATTTATTACAGTTATAAACCACATGGCTTAGCTTAGATCGTTAGCGCACCAGGGGGGTATTAGCATAGCATTTGAGATAATCAGGCGCTGGTTTGAGGAAGCCAGTTACTGGCGTTGCAGAAAAGGGGCGGGGCTTAACTTGCACGCTGGTGACCTGTCAATCACAGAACTAGCATCCAGGGCGATAGCCAAACTAGCTAGTTCACTTATAGCACCCTGGAGCTAGTCTTAATCCACACAACCGGGTTGGAGGTTCTAGATCCCGCTAGTGGACCCCCTTTGGACCGGTCCAACCTCCCGGTCGCCGGTTCCGTCCCGTCCGACCATCTTTGAACGCATCCTTCGTCGCCCGGCCTGTGATTAGCGTCGCGTCCGTGCGCGTGTGCGTGCACAAACTCCTGAGAAACCTCATCACCAGCCAATCACGCGGATCAGTGCCGATGATCCGGATGGGGCGGCGGGAGAAAGAATCGCTAGCTTATTGTTTTTTTCGGCGCGTCGCGTCGTCTTCCCTCTGTCTGCAGCACAATGGACCCCAACCTGATGGTCGGGCTTTTCCGAGGCTCGCGCCAAAGGCGCTAATTCATCCATTTATATTTATATATTCACCCCCCCTCCCCCCTTCGCCACATCAGCCATTAAAACAATGCAAATTAAATTGAGCCGCTTTGATAATTTGTCTTTATCTGCAGAGCCTTCAGATGGATGCGGATCTAAGGCGTCTGAGTTCCGGACGGCGTCTGTTGTTTTTTTTTTTTTTTTTTGCGGTGGGGGGGGCGGTGACTGAAATTCTAAAATCGGTTTCCCCTCGAACGCCTCGCCTGCCAGGAAGAGACGGCGGCGGAATAACTGAGTCGTCATGCGGCCGGGGGGTTGGATTTCGTAGGAGGCCTTTCTCTGTGGAGTGTCCATGTTCTCCCCCATGTTCCTCAGGGTTCTCCGGGTTCCTCAGACAGTCCAAAAAGCTTGCAGGAGGTTAATTGGAGACTGAGAAATGGTTGCATGTCTCTAAATGACTTGTGAATGAAGGAGTGAATGGTTGTATCTCTCTATATGATGTGCGAAGGAGGGAGCAGAAGTTGTATGTCTTTGTGACATGTGAATGAAAGGGTGAATCATTCATATTTTAAACAATCACTCACTCGTTCATGCACGCATCATACAGAGACACAACCATTCACATGTCAAAAGACATACAACTTCTGCTCCCTGATTCACTCATCATGTAAAGACATACAACCATTCACATGTCATAAGACATACAACTTCTGCTCCCTTATTAATTCATCACATAGAGATACAACCCTTCACTCTTTCATTCACATGTCATAAGACATACAACTTCTGCTCCCTTATTCACTCATCATGTAAAGACATACAACCGTTCACTCTTTCATTCACGTGTCAAAAAGACATACAACTTCTGCTCCCTTATTCACACATCACATAGAGATACAAACTTTCACTCTTTCCTTCACATGTCAAGAGACATACAACTTCTGCTCCCTTATTCACTCATCATGTAAAGACATACAACCATTCACATGTCATAAGACATACAACTTCTGCTCCCTTATTCACTCATCATGTAAAGACATACAACCGTTCACTCTTTCATTCACGTGTCAAAAAGACATACAACTTCTGCTCCCTTATTCACACATCACATAGAGATACAAACTTTCACTCTTTCCTTCACATGTCAAGAGACATACAACTTCTGCTCCCTTGTTCACTCATCATATAAAGACATACAACTGTTCACTCTTTCATTCAGGTCATCTAGTGACGCAACTATTCATTCCTTCATTCAGACGTCATATAGACACATCAGCCACCATGACAAATATCAGCCCGGGTGGTCAGGAGTCAGACCTTCATACTGGTGCAACAGTGGAAAGAAGGTGAATAGCCAACTGGACTTCACCGCTGGTTTTATTCCTAACCTGGGTCGCAGGGGGATCAATAAAGTATTCTGATTCTGATTAGCTAGAAGCTAATTCTGGGGGGGAATGGGTCAGTGGGCGGCCATGTTGCTTGCCGTTGTGGCTGCATCAACGCATGGTGTGTCCATCCAGGCTGATTAGCTTGATGTCAATCATGGTGAAGAGCTTGACATACCCACACACACAACACACACACATAAAACTCACACACACACACACCAACGACAAGTGCACCTCAGCCCATTAAACAAAAGAAAAGCAACTTTTGTCGCCAGATGAATTTTACCATGAAAACAGGAAACGCCTCCGAAACTTCCTCGACGAGACCGAGTCCCTCAGAGCCCCCTAATTATCACTTGTTTTCCGTTTCACACACACACACACACACACACACACACTCCTACACACACACACAGAAGTGTCAAAACGACACGCTGTCGTTTCTCAGCGGCAGCATGTCGCCGCTATCACTCTCCGTGGCGCACAGCGACTTCCAGGGCCTCCATTGTTACCGGGATGTTGCTAGGTGACCGACAGAAGTCGCGGGTCCTGCCAGGAAACCATTTCCTCCCCCTGCTCCCGGTCTTTCTGCTGAGCTAATCTTCGTTTTCAGCGAGCAAAAAAAAAAAAAAAAATCACCCATTTCCTCCCGCGCCGCGTTATCCCACGTTTCCGCGTTTGTGGAAAACATCTTTAATCGGGGGAAAAAGAAGCAGCAGGCGCGGGTCGCTTGCAGGTGCCGTGAAAAGTTCCTGGCAAAGGGAATGTTTGTTTTAAGAGCTCAGATTAGGTTTATCTTGCACCCGGAAGGCAGGAAGGAGCAAGGAGCACTTTGAAACCGAAAGGCTATTAGCACAAATATGCTAACTGGAGTGGAATCGTGGGTCTGCATCTGAGCAGAAGTGAGCATTTTGAGAGCAGCCGTATGGTTCCATGCTGAGAAAAAGTACCTCAGTTGCAATATTTGTTTTGAGAATGTTTGGTGGAGAAGGACCAGGAAGGTCTTATGGGGGATCAAGAAGAAGCATACAACTGGGTGCAAGGAGGGGGAACAGTGATCCTGTATGAGGAAGTCTGGAGTGGCAGACATGTATGTTAGACCGGTGCAGGACATGTATGTCTACTAGTAGACAGTGATGTGGTTTAAAGAGGAGGTGAGACTACATCAGGGGTCAGGCAGAGAGATGAGGTCAGACAGGAATCTCCATGGACCATGATGTTTGCAGATGACATTGTGATCTGTAGTGAGAGCAGGGAGCAAGGGGAGGAAAATCTCTAGAGGTGCAGGGATGCTCTGGAAAGCAGAGGAAAGAAGGCTGTAGCCTCACAAGAGTGAGGCTACAGGGAGTGGAGATGGAGAAGGTGGAGGATTTTAAGTACTTTGGATCAACAGTCCAGAGCAATGGAGAGTGTGGAAAAGAGGTGAAGAAACGGGTTCAAGCAGGTTGAAATGGGTGGAGAAAAGTGTCAGGGGTACGAAGAGATAGAAGACTATCTAATATTGTCATGATATTAAGAGGCATACAGCCATTCCCTCTGTTACTCATATGTCATAGAGGCATACAAGGTTTGCTCCCTCATTCACACATCATGTAGAGGCATACAGCCATTCACTTTGTTATTCATACGCCATAGAGACTATGAGATAGAGGACTACCAGATGCTCTATGGCCTAGAAACAGTAACAACGTCAAAGAGACAGGAGCTGGAGGTCGCAGGAAAATGTTAAGGTTCTCTTTGGGAGTGACCAGGATGGATAGGCTCAGGAATGAGTCCATCAGATAGATCGCACATGTTAGATGTTCTGGAGATGTTCTGGAGATAAAGTCAGAGGAAGACCAGAAAGAGAGATTCTGGATGGAAGGAAAGAGGACAGGAAGTGTCCTTGGTTGGAGAGAAGAGGGTGCAGAAGTTAGATAGAGTAAGATGATTCACTTGTGGCAACACCTAAGGGGAGCAGCCCAAAGTGGAAGAGCTAGCCTTAGGGGGCCGACAGCTAACACACGAAGAATACATATATTTTCTTTTTCTTCGGTACTTTCTGCTTTAACAAGAGTCGTCATCGGCGTTGCCCCGGGAGTCTCGCGGAGAACAACGTCCCCAGTGAGAAGCCCGCGAGTTCGTCCGGACAAAGGATGGCAGTGTTGGGAAGAATTTGCAGCATCGGCTAACTGAGCGTCTCCGTTCGTTAATTCGTTCATAAAAACAAAAGAAAAACACGTGGAGACTTTTAACACAATCTGTGCTGTTTGAAATTAGCAGCAGCAGCCATGAGGCTAACACTTGTTTTGGTGGCAACCCTGTAGCCTGATTGGGCTACCGTTGGTGCCGCCGTCTTTTACAATGCTAGGAAATTAGCCGCGTCGCGAGCGTTAGCAAGTCCGCTAACACATCACTTGTTCGGGAAAACAGCGTTGTGGACGCCAAAGCTAGCCGCTAGCAGCTAGCCGCTTGCTACCAGGTTCACGGCAGGGATAGCAGGTTGATTGACAGCTCAAAGAGCCAGGGAGGTAAGGACACACACACACACACACACACACACACACACACACACACACACACGCACACACTTATTTATTTTTTCTACTTATTTATTGATTTTTCGGTTCGGAATAAATGTATTAATTTGACTTTGTGAATTGATGACTTCATTTTACTTATTTATTACTTGAGTTTTTTTTTATTAACTACTTCACATTTATCATTTTATTTGTTTATTTATTTAGATTATTTTTGTTTGGCTATTAGTTCTTTGTCTCCTTATTAAAGCGAATGTATTTATTTACTTTTTGATTTGTTTCTTTAATTTCACTTTTATTTGATTTCAATTCTATTTATTAGCTATTTCACTTATTTATTCATTTATTTATCCTTTTTTCATGTATTTGTCTCTTTCAAGTATTTGTTTGGCTATTTATTAATTTCATGACTTAAATTCAATTCATTTAGCGCTTTGTTTGATTGTTTATTATATAGAATGAATTTATTTATTTTAGTAACCTATTATTTTTATCACTTTATTTACTTCCATATTCCATTCCTGGTTATTTATTGTCATTTCTATTATGTATAATATTATAGATATATTATCATTTATTTTATTGAATTGATTTATGTTTACTAGCCATGTCCTATTTATTTGTTTATTCATATTTCACTTATTTAGCTTTTTCTTTATGACATTTACCTGTTAAGTGTATTTACTTTACGTCCATAAACTGCATTTAAAATGAAAATGGAGATGATTTGGTCATTTTGCTTCATTCCTTCAGTTTTTATTAATCATTTAAATACTTATTAATTTTTTCATTCATTTTCATCAATTTGCAATCAATTTATTAGTCATCCATTTATTTAATTCAAACTATGCTTCTTTGTCTGTAACCAGTTCTTACACATATTTATACACAAAGTAAAATGACGTTTATATTTTATATAAAATAATAACCTTACCTATATATATATATATACATATGTATATAAAATGTATTTTATATACACACTTATGATAAATATACATATATATGGTATAAGTCATAGGTTATAAGTTAATGATCGGAGCTAACCTAGAGAAAAAAATAAAAAAATACATATATATTTATGTAATATTATATATATTTATTGTATATATAATATATATATATGGTATATCTGATAGCTTATATATTAACTACCAGAGCTTACATTTATTTATACGCATTGAAAAAAAGACCAATATAATAATAACTCAAATATATGCATATAATATTATATATATTGTGTATATATATTTTATACATACATACTTACATCCATAGATATTGGTATAGATACATGGTATACGTTAACAACCAGAGATTTCATATATTTATACGCATTGAAAAAGTATATGTAATATAAAAATATATAATAATGATTTATAAATGTAATATCATATTATATATAATAATATATGTAAATAATATAAATATACAATAATATAAATATATATATATAAATGTATAATATAATAATATAAATATAATATAAATAATATATAATTCATACAATATATAATATATATTGTGTATACATGTTACATATGATGTATTTATATTTATAATGTATATTCAACATATGTATTGAGAGCTTACATATACTTTTACACATAGAAAAAATAACACGTAATAATACTTTAAAATGTATATGTGCAAATACATGTATATATAAAAAATTACACAATTATTTGTTGTGTATATTTAGCATCTCTATACATATACATGTTCATTCCTTCAACTATATTTATTCATATTGTGTATTGTGTATATCATTATCATTATATCATACATATATATTCTATGTGTATATTTATTATATATAATGACTATATGCATGTACATTTATATATCCTGAAATAAAAAGAAGCAGTCTCGGGGCTTCACGCCGCAGGGACACGTGCACGTGCACGTGCAGCTTCTCAAATAAACTAAACAGAAGAGGAGGGATGATGGATTTTGGGGGATTTGCTGTTTTATCACACTTCTACAAATGTTGTGGGGGGCGAGAGGCTGAGGAAGGGGGACGACCGAGAATTAAAAAGAACGAGCGAAGAGCCGCGACGACGGGGATTAACGTTTGAAATGACTCGTGCGTGCAAAAAGGCCAAGGGGCGGAGCCTAAGTCAAGTCATTCATTCATTGGTTCGTTCTTTTTTTTCATTTTTTTTTTTTTTTTATTATTTTCTTCCGTTGTTTTAGTCCCTCCGAGGCGACTCGCGGTGAATGTTTTGATCCCCCAAATGTGATTGGATGAAAAAGTTAAATAATTTGATTCTCCAAATGTGATTGGATGAAAAAGTGAATGGTCGGATTCGCCAAATCTGATTGGATGAGAGGGTGAATTTTACTTTTTTTGACGTGAGAGGGTGTATAGTTTCTAATTTTATGTGACAAGATATGATATATTTATGCACATTTAGCACAACAATATATTTTTATTTATATTTCATTTTAATATTTTCAATTTTCGATTTTTACAATTTCATGCTGCAACCCAATTACCCCTCAGGGACATTTTTTTTTCTTTTCTGGGTGAATAATTGCTTTTTTTTATATGACATACGAGTGAACGGGTGAGTTTTGGAAATTTCTTTATCTGATTGGATGAGAGGGTGAATGATTGAACGTCTTTATATTTATATATATGTGTTTTATGTCCCCAAAAGTGTCCAAATTCTTAATTCCAAGCGACCCTGCACCCCCCCCGCCCGCCTGTAATTGATACCGCTCATTTTATATTTATTATATAAATGCAGAACGATTTGGTACCAAAAAGTTGCACCATTTTGTCAAGTGATTTTTTTTTTACAAAAAAATCTTTTCTTTTTTTATTCATTTTTTTAAATTTTATTTTATATATATATATATCTTATATATATACAGATAGGTTTGGTCAGCTGGACCTGTTGGCATTTACAGTTTGATTTATATATATATATTTTATTTCACGTTTTGTTTTTTTATTTTTTTTTTATTTAAACTTTTGATGTTCATCACTTTCACGCTTCTATGTTTCTCTGATTCTGACGATCCAGTGAGAGGGTGAATAGTTTTACATCCCCGATAGCTGATTGGCTGCTGGTTAGAAGGCTGCAGCTGATTGGCTGACCCGCTCCAACTCAAACATCATCAATATTGACACAGGAAGCCGCCGGGCGGCCATGTTTTATTGCAGACATGTGGCGGGAGGTGAAGGGCCAAGAAAACCCCGATGACTCCCCGGCGGTAATCCTCCCCCCCCCCAAAAAAAAAGGAAAAAAAAAAAAAAAAAAAAAGGGAAAAACCCATTAAAAACCCGCAACGCCTCGCCGCCTCTCGACAGCACTCGGCGGTCGGCGGTGTGAAAACCCCGGGAGATAAAATGGAAACATTAAATAGGAAAAAAAAAAAAAAAAAGACATCAGAAAGTTGTTTTTTTTTCTTTTTGCACGCTTCTCTTCCTCATCAAAAGCGAAAACGTGAAGAAGTGTCGCGTCGGGTGGCGACGCTGCTTTTTTTTTTTTTTTTGTGTTTTATTTTATTTATTTCTTCGTCTTCGTCGGGAAACCGCCCGACGGAGCGATTCAATGGTTTGGAAATTTACTTTGGATTATGTTAAGAAACGCTGGGAGTCCTTGAACGCCTCACGGTTGGGATGATGTCGTTTGTATGAACTTAATTAAAAGCAGGAATTCGGACTCGCCGCCGCGGTTTTGACGTCTCTTTGTAAATATTTCATTTTAATTTCACTGATTGCGTTTCTTATGTGGGGCCAATTTTTTTTTTTTTCTTTTTTTTTTTTTAATAGTAGGGTCTTAACTTTTTTCAATTTTTCTTATTTTCTTTATGGTAGGCGTTCATTCATTCGTTATCTGTAGGACACATCACATAAGGTGGACCAATCACAGGGCCACATAGAGAGACGTGCAACCATTCATGCATTATAAGGAAAAATGCAACCTTTCACTCATTCACACATCTTGAAGACTCACCTTCTCATTCACCCATCATGTAGCGACGTGCACACATTCACTCATTCATATGTCAAATAAACCTGCAACCATTCATTCATTTTAACATGTAACCATTCATTCACTCGGTCATTCATCATATTCATATGGAACCATTCATTCATAATATTAACATGCAACAATTAATTCATTCATTCAACTTGTATATAAACATGCAACCATCCATTTACTCATTCATTCATCATATACACATGCAACCATTTATACATAATATTAACATGCAACCATTCATTCATCATAAAAACATGCAACCATTCATTCATTCACTCATTATAATACGTAACCATTCATTCATAATATAAACATGTCACCATTCATTCATTCATTCATTTACTCATCACATGAACATGCAAGCATTCATTCATTCATTCATCATATAAACATGCAGCCATTTATACATAATATTAACATGCAACCATTCATTCATTCACCTAGTAGATAAACATGCAACCATCTATTCACTCATTTATTTATTCATCATATTAACATGCAACCATTCATTCATAATATAAATATGTCACCATTCATTCATTCATTCATTTACTCATCATAATATGAATGTGCAACCATTCATTCATTCATTCATTCATAATATAAACATGTAACCATTCATTCACTCGCTCATTCATCATATTAACATGTCACCTTTCATTCATTCATTCATTCATTCATTCATTCATTTACTCATCATAATATGAATGTGCAACCATTCATTCATTCATAATATTAACATGTAACCATTAATTCATCATATAAACACGTAATCATTCATTCACTCGTTCATTCACCACATAAATATGGAACCATTCATTCATAATATTAACATGCAACAATTAATTCAGTCATTCAACTTGTATATAAACATGCAACCATCCATTTACTCATTCATTCATTCATCATATACACATGCAACCATTTATACATAATATTAACATGTAACCATTCATTCATTATATAAACATGCAAGCATTCATTCATTCACTCATCATCATAATATTAATATGCAACCATTCATTCATTCACTCATTATAATATGTAACCATTCATTCATAATATAAACATGTCACCATTCATTCATTCATTTACTCGTCATAATATTAATGTGCAATCATTCATTCATAATATTAACATGTAACAATTCATTCACTCATTCATTCATCCTATTAATATGGAACCATTCATTCATAATATTAACATGCAACAATTAATTCATTCATTCAACTTGTATATAAACATGCAACCATCCATTTACTCATTCATTCATTCATCATATACACATGCAACAATTAATTCATCATATAAACATGCAAGCATTCAGTCATTCACTTATCATCATAATATTAATATGCAAGCATTCATTCACTCATTCATTCATTCATCACATTAACATGCAAGCATTCATTCATTCATTCATGTAACTTGTATATAAACATGCAACCATCCATTTACTCATTCATTCATCATATAAACATGCAGCCATTTATACACAATATTAACATGCAACCATTCATTCATTCACCTAGTAGATAAACATGCAACCATCTATTCACTCATTTATTTATTCATCATATTAACATGCAACCATTCATTCGTAATATAAATATGTCTCCATTCATTCATTCATTCATTTACTCATCATAATATGAATGTGCAACCATTCATTCATTCATTCATAATATAAACATGTAATCATTCATTCACTCGTTCATTCATCATATAAATATGGAACCATTTATTCATAATATTAACATGCAACAATTCATTCATTCATTCAACTTGTATACAAACATGCAACCATCCATTTACTCATTCATTCATTCACTCATCATAATATAGACATGCAACCCTTCATTCATTCTTCTTATAAACATGTAACCATTCATTCATCCACACGTCTGGGCGATTCATCTTCTCCTGCGTGTGTTCTGGACTGCGTGAGGAACCCGGAGAACCCCTGGAGAACCTGGAGGCTCCAAAGCAAACATCACGTCCTAATTATTCACTCGACGTGATGAAGGACCCAGATCTCCGTCCAGATTCCCGCCGACGGAGTCCAACTTGTTTGTCGTTAAATCCCGATCAGATCCGTTGTTGATGTTGAACCGGAACCAGGTCCCTCCGCTAATCTGGCCCGTCGCCGCGGCAACGCAGCCGGTCGCCGCGGGCGATCCGCCCGGACCCGCTCGGCCCGTCACGGAAGAAGAACAGCGACCCGACGGGAGGGAGGGGGAGGAAACCGGAGCCGTAATGGCCGCCCGCGCTAACACCCGACGCTAGCTAGCTAGCTAGTTAGCCCGCTAACAGAGGGAAAACAAAACACGGCGTCTGATTGGTTTAGAAGGAGGAGGCGGCACAGCGTGTCCATAGGAAAAAACATTTTATTGAAAAAAAGGTCTTCAGTTTGGAACAGACTGGTGGAATGTGTGTGTGTGTCGCTTCATCCTCGGCTCTCCGACGACTAAACCGCCGCAACCCGTCGTCTGGTACTGAAAGGGGGGTCACAAAGGTCGGGGTGATGTTTGTTTTTTTTTTTGTTTTTTCAGGGAGGGGGGGTCGACGTGGTGACGGGTGAAGAAATCAGAACTCGTAATACTGCGTTACTTACAAACTGGACCGAAATGCAAAAAAAAAAAAAAAAAAAAAAAAAAAACACGGGTGGAGACGAAAAAAAAAAAAAAAAAAAAACAATAAATATTTATGGTTCACACTTTTTTTTTTTTTTTTCGTTGTTATGGCACAAATATGCAGCAGTCGGTTTGGCAACTTTTTTTTTTTTTTCTTTTTCCTTATTTTTTTTTTTTCTTTTTTCGAAAACCAAATTACCATGGAAGCAGTGCTAAAAAAAAAAAAAAAAAAGAAATAAAAAAGGTGGAGAGCGAGGGATGGGGTGGATGGAAGAGGGGGGGAAACGGGGGTCGGTGGGCTCACCCAATCGAGCGCTAGCTAAAATACATAGCAAAAAATTCAAATTTTATACAAAACGTCTCGCTTTGAAGAGTTTTTATATATATATATTTATATATATAAAAAGAAAAAGACCTAAAAAAAAAAAAAAAAAAAAAAGAAAAAAAAAAAAAAAAGAAAAAAGAAAGAAAGAAAAAAAAAAAAGAATTCGGTCTTTTTTTTTTTTTTTTTTTTTTTTTTTTCCCAGCGTCGCGCTCCGGTCGATATTTACATCGGCTGCTTCCGCAAGAAAAAGTAGTTCCTCTGTTTTTCCCCTCTTTTGTTTTTCCTCTCCCCCAAATAACTTTTCTAAAAATGTGAATAAGGCTATTATAACAACCCGGGATCCATATACAATACAAACATTAATGTATTTACAGTTTTTTTTCTTTTTTTCTTTTTATTTCTTACCTACAGAATTACGGTGCAAAATTACTGAGTCATGTGACCAAAGGGCTGACCATACGAGCAAGGCATTTTACAGTGGCCTGAGGTGCTTTCCCCATAGCACGCCGGCTAAAAAAAAAATAAAAATAAAAGATAAATAAAAAAAAAAAATAATAAAAAACAACCTCCCGCTGTACCGCCGCGGCGTGGAGGAGGAGGCGGAGACAAACCAGAAAAAAAAAAAAACAAGCCACGCCCCCTCCTCCTCCTCCCGCGGCTAATGTCGGGAGAGCGCTAGCCGCTAGCAGCTAAGGAAAAGGACGCCAGATTTGAAAGAAACTAGTATAAGATTGTCATATTCTGCCGCGGGACAGAAAGCAACTGAACAGAGTGTGTGTTCATATGTGTGTGTGTGTGTGTGTGTGTGTCTACGACTTAAATACCAGCTCAGGTGTCGTACATATATATATCATCACAGCTTTTTTTTTTGTTGTTTTTTTTTAGTACTACGGCAAAAAACGGAGAATCTAACGCGGGGGGGGGGGGGCAGAACCGCAAGGTGTGTGTGTGCACGTGTGTGTCGTACTCTGTTAGCGTGTGTGAGTGTGTTACGTCTTTCGGTGCGTTAAGAACACTTTCCATAGGCGTTTTTTTTGTTTTGTTTTGTTTTTTTTTTTTCCTTTTGCGTGTGTGTGTGTGTTTTTTTAAATAAACTAGTATTTTTTTTTTTCATTTATTAATTTGTTTAATATTACGTGTGTGTGTGTGTGTGTGTGTGTGTGTGTTTTCCCTCGGATTTTAAAAAAATAAATAAGAATTGCATATTTGCAGATTTTTGTCGCCTCTTAGAGGCACAAACCTCATCATACAAGGCTTGGCTTTTTCGGTGAAAATATATATTTATATATATATATATGTATTTATATATATATATATATGTTTTTGTTTTTTTTTTTTAAATGATGCTATTCGTGATGGATGTCGATGCGGATGGTTTCCCGGGCAACGGCTCGCGCCGCCGCTTTACCGCGACGCGTGGAGGTGTGAGGCGCGAATAATAAAAACTAAAACTTAAAAAAAAAAAAAAAAAAAAAACTCGGGGCACGCACGCATGCAGCGGGAACATGGAGGATGTGTGTGTGTGTGTGTGTGTGTGTGTGTGAGTGTGTGTGTGTTTCCATGGCGATTGAAGCTTTGGGAGATGCTACACCGAGTGTGCGGGAGTCACAGCTACTCTGCCCTTATGTTTACACCGACGTGAGCTAATGTCGACCAAGATATCCAAATAATGAAACGTCTACATTGCATAATGTTCTCTTTATATATTAGCGTTAGCGCTTTAGCGCATTAGCGCGTTAGCGCATTAGCGCGCCGTCCGCCCAACACCGCCATAAATAGATCCGTTTTTTTTATGTTGTTTTTTTTTTTTTGTTTGTTCTTCGGCATCTCTCCGTTTAAAGAAAAAAATGTGAAAAATGTTCCAAAAATAAAAATAAAAAAATTAAAAAAATGACAGAAGAACGATATGGAGGCGGGGCTTAGAAACAAAAATATGGATGTTAAATTGAAAACTTCGACGGCCGTGTTACTGTCAACAAACAATGACACGATCAGGTTATAAATCAATAATCGTGTGTAACCGGAAAACGTGACCCTTTCATTGATAATATAATCAATAATAATCGATTGATACTCCTATTACACGTTTATTACCGCGTTATAATTACGTAATAAATGAACTTTGGATGGCTGTTACATTTCCAATTTAAAATTTTTTTTTTTCCTTTTACAAGCTCAATAAATAAATTTAGAAACGTCGCGAGTCACCTAGCGACCGACGTGATCTCTTGATGCATCCCATAATTTATTGCTCATTATTTTACAGTTTCAGTGAAAAGGAAAGAAAAAGAAAAAGAAATAAAAAAAACAAAACACAGGTAACAGCATCGCTAAAAAAAAAAAAAAAAAAAAAAAAAAAAAACACATTAACAATAAATATCTCATTGTTTGTTAACAGTAAAATAACAATTAAAGTCTGATTAAATATCAATTGATCATTTATTGACAGTGATTATAGTTTGGTTTTTAAAAAAAAATAAAATCACAAAGTGGGAAAGATGGGATGTCGGGGAAAAAAAAAAAAAAAAAAAAAAAAAAACGTCTCTGTGCTTTTAAAAAAAATAAAATAAAATAAAATAAAAAACAGGAGAGCACGTCGGGGCCCCCCAATCTTAGTCGGGGTCAAAGGTTACAGTACCTGGAGGAGCTTCAGGGACGTCGGCACCCCCGTCTCCGACTCTAAGGCCAACTGGATTCTCTTATTGCCCCCCTGAAGAGCCTTTTTTCCTTTATTTTTTCCAAATCCCTCCTTTTTTTCCTCGGAAAGCTCGGAAACGGCCTCAAAAAAGTGCTGCTCTGTACGAGAACGTCCGGTCACATGACCTCTATTGTAGTAGCATCCACTGGAGGTGTGTGTGTGTGTGAGGGTGTGTGTGTGTGTGTGGTGAGTCACTCCCTCCGGAGAAAGTCCACCGGAGATTTAAAAAAAAAAAAAAAAAAAAAAAAAAAGGTGCAGGATTTTTTTTTTTTTTTCTTTCCCCCTCGTTTTTTATTTTCGTCCGCTTGGCGAGGGGGCGGGGCTTAAAAAAAAAAATCACACAGTTTTATTTTACTTCCCCTGCTCCTTTTTTTCCGCATGTGTGTGTGTGTGTGTGTGTGTGTGTGTGTGTGTGTCCTCCGAGTGGCGAGTCCCTTCTTCACCTCCATCTTCCCCCCCGACGTCCGTCCCGCTTCCTGTTTCGCCTCCGCCGTTTATTTTGTTTCTTTATTTATCGCTTAAAGAAAAAAAACAAAACAAAAAAAAAAAGGGGGCGGCGGCCATCTTGCTCCTAAGCTCCGCCCCCTTCCTCCATCTCCAAGAATAAGGGGGGGGAAAAAAGGGGAGGAGTCTGGGTGTGACGGGCGGCGCCGAGGACAAAAAAAAAATAAAAAAAATAAAAAATAAAGGAGAGAAGCCCCGCCGACTCTTTTCCGACTCAAGCGGCGGCGGCGGAAAGGGGGCGGGATTGTTCCACAGGCTCCGCCCTCAGACCTTGTAGTAGATGTTGGCGGGGCTCTGCGGCGGCATCTCCTGCACGATGTAGACGGGGTGGCCGTAGTCGCCGCTGACCTTCTCGTAGTGCGGGCAGAAGACGCTGTCTGCAGTCCTGAGCGGGATGATGATGTCGCTGGGCTCGGAGCCGTTGTTGTTGCCGCCGCTGCCGCTGCGTTTGGGCGTGGCCAGCGTGCTGAGGGACAGCGTGGTGGCGTGCTGCGGCGAGTGCTTGCGGTGCCGCCGCCGGTATTTGAGCAGCAGCAGCACCAGCATGATGATGATGATGATGAAGATGACGCTGCCCGAGGCGATGGCCACCAGGATGGCCACCTCCGAGCCCAGGGGGCCGGTCTTGTCGTCCGTGTTGCTCTCGTTGCTCTCCCGGGGCGCCACGCCTGCACGCAGAGTGTAATAACCGTGTAATAACTGTGTAATAACCGTGTAATAACTGCGTACTAACATGTAATAACAGTCATAACATTAAATGCAACAACCGTGTAATAATGTGTACTCACATGCAATAAGCTACAATAACATATACTAACATGTTACATGTTATGTTCTTACATGTTACTACACATTTATTACATGTTAGTATATGTAACATGTTATTGTAGCTTATTATGTAGTAGCATGTAAGAACATAACATGCAACAACTGCGATAACATACAACGTAACATGCAATAGCATGTAATAAGATGTAATAGCATGTAGTAAAGTGACATGGCATGTAATAACTGTGTATTAACATGTAATAAGATGTAATAACATGCAATAACATGTAATAAAGTGTAATACCATGCCATCACATGTAATAACTGTGTATTAATATATATACTAATATGTAATAAATGTGTAGTAACATGTGATAACAACGTATCATGGAACAACATGTAATAAGATGTAGTAAAGTGACATAGCATAACATCGCCACGTAATAACCGTGTATTTACATGTAATAACATGTAATAAAGTGTAATAGCATGTGCTCACCATGTGATAACTGTTTACTAACGTATACTAACATGTAATAAAGTGTAATAGCATGTGCTCACCATGTAATAACTGTGTACTAACATATAGTAACTTGTAATAACATGTAATAACTGCAATAACATGTAACATAACATGCAATAACATGTAATAAGCTGTAATAACTGTGTGGTGACATGTAAGAACATATAATGACACGGAATGATATGTGATAACATGTAATAAAGTGTTATAACATGTGATCACCTTGAATAATTGTGCATTAAATTGTACTCATATGTAATAATATGTAATAACATGCAATAACATGTAATAAAGTGAAATAGCATGTAATCGAACATTTAAAAACGTTGAAAAAAATGTAATGACGTGTAATAAATGTAAATAACACATGAAAACTAAAAAAACGCCGTCCAATTGTTTTCTTCATTTCTTACATTCACTTCCAACTCTAAAATATGATAAAGCCCTCATCGCCATGGAAACGCTCCCCTTTTCCTTCCCTTTCTTTGCTCCGAAGCCTTTTCCTCGTACGGAAAAGGTCGCGTTCGATCGGCTCGCTTTTCTCGACGGAGACCTTGACAGGAGGACAGCGAGCGCACGTGTGTGTGTGTGTGTGTGTGTGTGTGTGTGTGTGTGTGTTATGAAGCCGAGTTGGGGGCGGAGCTTAACGCCGGCCCAACGCCCACTTAGATAAATTGCATTTTGAAAGTGGTGAAAACGCCGTTAAATATTTTTTTAAAAGCGCCGGCTTCATAAATCGTCCTTCGCCGCCGGCGGACGGATTAACGCGACCCCTCTGGCGGCGTGGCGGGGGAGGGGCGGGGCTACAAGATGGCAGCCGGCCCGCGGCGAAGGACCCCTTCGCTTGTTTTACAAGCAGATTAAGCGGACGCCCATCTGCTCGCGCTCGGTGGCGGAGAAAGACGAGGAAGACGGCGGCCGACGCTTCTTTTTTTAACCCTTTCTGAGCTGGTTTTATAAGGGGAGAAAAAAAATGTTTGCGATTTTTTTTTTTTTATTAAAATAAATAATTCATTCCTTAACTTTATGTATTCTTACTTTGTTGAACTGATTTTTTCAATTTTTTTTTAGTTTTTTTTTTTAATTTTTTTTAAAAGAAATTACACAACAATCTCCGATATATCTTGTTTGTTTGTTTTTTTTTGCTGTTTTTTTGTTTAACACAGGATGGGACGTGCCCTCTCTGCGCTGTTTTTACAAAAGGAGCAAAAAAATGATTTTTGTGATTTTTTTTTTTTTTTTAATTAAATTAAATAGTTGATTCCTTAACTTTATGTATTCTTACTTTGTGGAACAGATTTTTTTAATGTTTTTTTTTTCTTTTATTTCATTTTTTAAAACAAATTACACAACATATCTTCTTTGTTTTTTTTTTTGTTTGTTTTTTTAACAGGCTGGGATGCACCCTTTCTGTGCTGTTTTTACAAAGGGAGCAAAAAAATAATGTTTGTGATTCTTTTTTTTAATTAAATTAAATAATTGATTCCTTGACTTCATGTATTCTTACTTTGTGGAACTGATTTTTTCACTTTTTTTTTTTCATTTTTTTAAAAGAAATTACACAAAAATCTCCGATATATCTTGTTTGTTTGTTGTTTTTTTTTGTTTAACACAGGATGGGACGTGCCCTTTCTGCGCTGTTTTTACAAAAGGAGCAAAGAAATGATTTTTGCGTTTTGTTTTTCATTTTAAATTAAATTAAAGAAATTATTCCTTGACCTCATTTAGTTTCACTTTGTGAAACTGATTTTTTTAATTTTTTCTTTGATTTTATTTAATTTTTAAAACAAATTACACAACAATCCACGACATATCTTCTTTGTTTTTTTTTTTGTTTTTGTTTTTTTAACAGGCTGGGATGCGCCCTTTCTGCGCTGTTTTTACGAGGAGAGCAAAAAAAATGATGTTTGCGATTTTCTTTTCTTTTTTAAATTTAATTAAAGAAATTATTCCTTGACCTCATTTAGTCTCACTTTGTGAAACAGATTTTTTTTTTTTCTTTGATTTAATTTTTTTTTTAAACAAATTACTCAACAATCCATGACATATCTTGTTTCGTTTTTTTTTTTTTTTAAACAGGCTGGTGCCTCCGCCCTTTCTGCACTGTTTTTACAAAAGGAGCAAAAAAAAATGTTTGCGATTTTATTTTATTTTTATTAATTTTTTATTAAAGAAATGATTCCGTGACCTCATTGAATCTTACTTTGTGAGACAGATTTTTAAAAATTCTTGTTTGAATTCATTTAATTTTTTAAACTAAATTACACAATTATTATTTTTTTTTTTTTTAAACAGGCTGGCATCTGCGCCCTTTCTGCGCTGTTTTTACAAGGGGAGCAAAAAAAAATGATGTTTATGATGCTTTTTTTTTTTTTTATTGAATTAAAGAATGATTCCTTGACCTCATTTAGTCTTAATTTGTAAAACTGATTTTTATTTTTATTTTTTTTATTTTATTTCATTTTTTTTTTTAAAACAAATTACACAACAATCCACAACACATCTTGTTTTTTAAAACATTTTAGCGTCCGCGACTTCCAGCGGCCGGGGTCAAAGGTCACACCCGTGACCCGGAAACAGGAAGTCGGGCCGCGACCCCTCGCGACTGCTTTTATCACCCGACGGCTTTAACTTCCTGTTTCTCTTCTTCTTCTTCTGCGGAAATTGCTGATCTGATTGGGTTTCGGCGGAGGGAGACCGAGAAGCACAACAGGAGATAAGGAAACCGGGGTGACGGGTGTATGTGTGTGTGTGTGTGTGTGTGTGTGTGCAGTGAAAAATAAGGCATCGTCTGCGATCAGATCGTGTTTTTTTTTTTTTGTTTGTTTTTTTTTTTTTTTTGCGGGAAAGCGTCACGTAAGCGGAGGAGATAAATGGAAGTCGGGCGGAGGAGGAGCCTGAGGAGCCCCTGAGAGGGCGGAGATGCCGATCAAGCTTTACGGTAACATTCAATTACCGGGTGATGAATGGCCGACCTTTCTCCCACACACACACACACACACACACACACACACACACTCCCGAGTCAACCCTCTGTTCTCACCTGGTTTCTCGTCCACCTCGTTGGAATTCAGGATGTTGGTTTCGCTCGGGGGCTTTGGTGGCCTGGTGGGGTCGGCTTTGGGTACAACGGGATCTGTGGGGTCTGGAAAATAATTTAGGGCGACACGGTTAGCACCCCCTTTTCCACAGGAGAGCTGCTTCCACCCTCAAGAACCCCACTCTCCACCCCGGCATGGAAAGTTGACGCTTGTACCCTCAGCCTGGAAGTGCAGAAGTACGTAAGGTTGGACCTCGAGGTGGGAGAACTCTTCCTATCCCGCCGCCGTCTGACTACCAACTCCCGGTCTGCATACGTGAGTGTCCTTGAATAAAGACACCGAACCCCTGAGTTGCTCCCGACGGTATGCTTAGCGCCTTAAGCCATCTCTGCCACAATCTCCACTGGAGTGAATTTGTGAACGCTATCTAGGGATGCTATCTACATGCCGTTAGCCGTCCATGACCTCGGAACACTCGGCTTCCCTTGACCGGCGCGGCCAATTGGCACTCTTTTCCGGCTAGCGCGTGTTTAATTTGCGCAATCCATCATCGCCAGAGACAAGCGGCGGGTCTCGGAGAGACAAGCTTTCTGTGGACAGCTCCACTGCAGTTGCCCAGAACAACAGCATACATCTGGAAAGCTGATTGGAGGCAACCCTACGCCCATAAAAGGATGGAGAGAGGAATCACACCCAAAGAAAGCCTTTCAAGTGGTCCCCACCTTCCTTTGCCAACTTGGAGAACCCAGAGTAGACTACGCCTGGAGCAGCGGAGGTCTGGTACTTTGAATTAGTTGTGGATCTGTACCAAGTCTCACTTCCTGGAGTGGACTCATGCCCCCCAAGTGCAGACCACAGGACCTGGCAGAACCCGACCAATCAGCTGTGCCCGTTTTTGGCAAAATTAGCTGACTCCATCTGCATTGTTGACATCCCTGCCAAGTTTACATTTCTGCCTGAATCCTATCTCGTATTTACTTCATACTTGGATTATCCTGTTTGGCAAAAAACACGTTTCCACGAAGATCCGCCCTTCGGATTTCTTGAAAGGGATCCGTCGCTCTTTCTCAAGGCGCTCTGTCGTTTCTGGGACACGACTGCACGATTGTCACGCTTCTTTCGCCAGACACCTAGCAGCGTGTTCAAGGAAGAAGACGCAAACAAATCGGAATGGACGGCGTAAAAGATGGCGCCCGTGTCGGTCCTCGCAGAAACGCCATCTGTGCGTTGCCAATTGTGCTTAAGATGTTGGCCTATCGAAGGATCTTAATTTCTTTATCTTGAATGGGATTTGATTTCCAGACAACAAGCGGCGCTAGCGAGGGGAAACCTGGACTTAGCAAGGAACGGAATGGCACGAACTTGTCGAAAAACTGTGCGCCTGAATCCAGAACCAGCAAGGGGGTGAGACGGGGATCCTGTTTTGCTTGGCGTTCGGAGCTTCGTGGGGCAAACGGGTTGGACTGAAAGCTTTATGTCTGGCGAGCGACTTCGAGGGCAGGCTCAGAATCGAGGGAGTCTCTTGCGTATCCGCCAAGGGGAGTGGACCCTATCGGCT
The DNA here is from genome assembly GCF_037954325.1 of Fistularia commersonii. Taxonomy (NCBI): domain Eukaryota; kingdom Metazoa; phylum Chordata; class Actinopteri; order Syngnathiformes; family Fistulariidae; genus Fistularia; species Fistularia commersonii. The sequence goes on along the minus strand of NC_141289.1, from coordinate 2,339,723 downwards.
TGCAGGCGGACGTGCCTCGGGATGTTGTTGTAGCCTTTGAGGAATTCTGGTGGATCTGCCCTGAGCAGACCGAGTAGACCAGAAGTTCCAAAATAGACGGAGATTATTCTTCAGGAGACGAGGAACGGTCGGAGATTAAGAAAAGGAAATAACGTACAAGAACTGCAGATAACTCAGAAAAGGGCAAAAATGGAAAATTCTTTTTTTTTTTTCGGTCATACCGAAGTGTGGAAGAAACCGTCAAGTCCAGATCGGGGCTACCTTCTTCCTGCTCTTCCTCAAACCGCCTTACCTCACGTCCCTGACACATGTCCCTCAGAGTTAAGACCTGCTTACCGCTCACGTGCACAGTGGGTTCACCAGGCCGCGGCAATGGCCAATCACAGGGGTGGCGGTTGGATTCACGGCTCCTCCCGCATGCATGCCGAAGTATCCTCGGGCTACCCAAAGGCGCTCTGGATGCCGTTGTTAGCGAAGCTTGTGAACGGGCCATACGAGTTGAGACCACTTAGCATACCGAGCCATAACGAGATGTTCGACAACAAGAGCAGATGCAGGACTTGGCAAATACCCGGCGCAGGGACCTTTCAGAGATTGGAAACTTGTAAACAATAACTATATGATCCAGATGCATGTTCTCTGAGTGGTTGTCCAGACCACACTGGATCTACAGACTCACCGGCAAAATCTGGCAGTTCCATCCCCAGCATCCTCCCACCCAGATCTTCACCATCCCTCCTCTGTCCGCGTCCAAACCATTTCAGTCTGACTTTATCTCCAGAACATCTACCATGTTCTGTCCCTCCGATGGTACTCCTGATCCTCTCCATCCTCCTCACTCCCAAAGAGGAACCTTCACATTACCATCTCTGCTGCCTCCAGCTCTGCCTCCTGTCTTCTCATCAGTGTCTCCAAACCAGATAACAAGGAGAGTATCACCTCCACCTTCTCCACCTCTCCTTTCATGCTGATGGATACTCATATATCACACCTGACACCGTTCCCGCCCAGTTCCAACCTGTCCACACATGCCTCCGCCCGTCTTCTCCACCCTTTTCATCGCTCTGGACACTTGACCTCTTTACTTCCACTCTCCCACTTGGGTCCCTCTCGTTGACAAACATGTATCCTGTCTTGTCTAAGCTCTCGACTCCAGGAGATACCTCCGCCTTTCTAGATCTTCCTCCACCCGCTCCCTGCTTTTCACTACACATCACAATGCCATTTGTAGAGTTTGTGGAGATCCCCGGCAAACCTCATTTGTCAGCCCGAACACTACTTGTATGCCTGAACACCTACCTCCTGGACAAAGATGGTGGCTAGTGCTGCTGTTGTTACTCTCTTGTTTAGAAGTTAGGCTACATGTTTGTCCCTTGCTAAGCCAGCCAACCGGGAGCAAGAGGGACTCAGGTCTCCAGACAACCTTCTTGATGACCAGGAACCAGTAGAAAGAGACACCCAAGTGTACCCAAATCCAAAGTCCCAAATTTCCCCAGATTTCCCAATTTTCAGCTTCTGCTAGCAGTCATGTGGCCTTAGCGGGAAGCGGCTAAAAACAGGAAATGCCCAGAACTTACTACAAAAATGTATTTCCCGAGTATCGAGAACAATTCTGGTTCAGTGAATTTATCGTACAGTCAATTATTGATCAAAATAAGAAAAGCTGATTGGCCGCTCCCGGTATGACTTCCTTCGTGCCGAGTCTCGTCAACAGATTTGTCGAATTCCCTTCGTTATTATTATCAATACAAATGCGATCGACTGATAGGCTGCCGTCCACGGTGGGCTCCTGAACCGATATCGGTAATATCCGATCAATTTCCGATGATTTTCCGATCATCGATGGGCGGGGGGGCGGGGGGGTCAACATGAAATCGGTACTTGAGGTGGCTGGTTTCCTCAAGAAGCATAAAGCATCCTGGATTCGAGCGACGCTGAGGTTTGTGTTGATTAAAGGAGAATTAGTGTGTGTGTGTGTGTGTGTGTGTGTGTGTGTGTGTGTGTGTGTGTGTGTGATTGGGGGGGATCGACCTCCGGAAAAATCATCTCGCTGGGTGGCGACCGAGCGACTGATTTATGAGTAATTATTGCAATAATTAAGACAGAGATCCGGTCTGATTGTAGCGTTTCCTGCGTGTGTGTGTGTGTGTGTGTGTGTGTGTGTGTGTGTGTGTGTGTGTGTGTTACCAGAAATGATGCATCTAAAGTAAATTTGCATGTGTA